>NW_023604889.1:0-31168 GCF_014898055.3 Talpa occidentalis
TTTTCCCAGAATGGCTTCTGGAGCCTCCCAGCGCTGGGGTGAGCTCCGGGCAGTCTTAGCTGCTCCCACGGATAAGACACAGCCTGTTTAACTAGCCAGAGTATGTGTAACAGAGGCCTGCTCACATTGGGCATGCACAATGCTTGCTTCATTGACCTGTAAATTGCAAAGATCTTTTCTCATAATGAGGTCTCTGAAATATTCCCTGTATTTCAGAAACTCAGGCAGTTAACTAAGAAGAACTGGCAATAACCAGTGGTAAAAGGACCAGATATTTCCTGTGTATTGTTCTGTTTATGAGCGGTGGAACAAATGATGTGGGGAAGAAAGATTTTAACTGTCGTTATACATTTTATTCCCTTCTGTCTGATCTGGAAGGATGCTGACACTGTGTTGTTCTTGAAGGTCACCTTGACTCTTATATGTGCCTTAGACTTTCCTTCCAACCAAGCAATAATAGCTCAGCACTTTGGATATATCTTATTTGCTCTTAGCAATGGTAAGCCACAAGCCAATCCAGCACAGAATAGTTGAGATGCCTTTTGTTTCTTTGGCAACTGTTCCATCACTCTTGACTTTCTTTATTTGATGAGAAGTGGAGAAAAATGGTGATTATCTCACATGGTGTATAGGTATTTTTAAAAATATTTATTTATTTATGCATACAAGAACTGGGGTACAGGCCAGAGGTGCGGGGGGAGAGCATTCACCAGAGTCAGAGGATTCAACAGGCAGATTGACTGAATATATTTGCTGAGGGAGCAGCGGGTGAGTCAGGAGAGGTCTGCTGCGCCATGTGGGTAGCTCCTGGTCGGGGATTGAACTCCTGCTGCAGAGGCTGTAGTTAGCTTCATGGTTGTGTCTTAACCCTTGTGCCACCAGGGAGGCCCTCTAGTAGTCTGTTCTTATCCACATTTTCCTGATCATTCCTAAAATGTCATATTTTCAAAAATGTGATTTTTAAAAAATAAATATTAAAGTGTGGACATTGCAATAGATTTTTTATGTCGCTCTAGTGTTTATTTTCTTTATCAGTGTTCCTCTTCCATCTGTATTTTCATTGATCTGTTAATAAAACAGGTCTTTTGCTCTAGCTGATGAAGATCCCTAGATTTATTAGGCTTCCTTGTTGTATTATTGAACATTTTTCTGTGTCAGATCTCTTAGCAGACATTTTAGTTTAGCCTAGAGAATAAGTTGTGAATTCTGGTTCTGTTACTGACCCTATTACTTTGGACAAGTCACATGTATTCTCCATATGTTAATTTCTCCCATTTGGGGGAAATTTTTCAATCTGAAAACTAGGGAGATCATATGTTCTGTCTTTCGGATGCCATGACAATGAAACGAGGCGCTTTATGACATAAGTATAAAGGTTCTTAGGAAGAATACACTATCCAAGAATGGTTGTGACTTTCCTTAGGCTGGTGGGAATACTGTGAATTTAGAAATAGAGAAGATTTTGTGACATGGGAGAAGGCATGAATTCATTGGCTATAGAGATCAATATTGCTCTTTTCCTCTCTGCATATATATCAAGGTGTCTAGACCTAAAGGGTGTAAAAAAAAGCAATACAATTCAATTAGAAGTGTCACATCACATTAAGCTTATTCTATTTGTCTTCTTTATTACTACTTCCAATAACAGTGAGTACCAGGTAGGGATCTAGCTGTTTCTTTACTCTTGATGGTGTGATAATAACAAAATAGGGTGGAAAGAACATTCTGGTGTGGAAACCCCCATTGCATAGGGTGATGCTATGATGTCTGACTAGCTAACAGGTGACTTCTCAGTTTACTTTGACAGACCTGAAATCTTAAGTCAGGGGTTGCCATTCAATCAATTGCTGTTGCCAGCTGCCCTCCTGTCCACCCACTGGCCCATCACCATCCTCTTTCTAAACCAGGATTCCTGAGCATGGGTCAAGGCAGGTTTCTTTTTTTTTTATTCCTCTCAGGGCCTTGCTATCAGCATCTCCTGCCTTATGTGAACATGGGTGTTCTTAAGTTACCGAAAGGTTGGTTATCATACAACTGTCAGTCCCGTCCGGTCATGCTGTCTATACTAGCCAGTTGGATTAAACTTGGACATTCTTAAATTTCCTCTTTTGAGCTATATTTTCAGGTTAGTGATCTTAACATTTATATATTATTTTACATATAATTTTATTTTGCTTTTTTCATTATTTAATTAATACAGGACATAGTTAAAAAAAAGAACAGAAAAGGTATCAATTTTCTTTCCTTTATCCCCACTGATACCCAGAGGAAAATCCTGATAACAGTGTTCTGTTTATCATTCTAAAAATTTTGAATGCATGGACATGCATATACAGTATGTTATTTAAAAATACAAATAAATTGCATGGTTCTTATCTATTTTTTTAATCTTTCTTTTTGCAATTTTCTCTCAATAATACATCTCAGAGTAAACTTGTTTCCTCCCTCTGAAATATAGCAGGGGGTAGATAAATTGGGAGTATAAGTGACCTAAAAACTAGAGTATCTGATTAGTATAATTTGAGAGAGAGAGGCACAATATGTTATACTATAAAAGGACAAAGCTGACTGCTATACGTCATTTTATTTTACAGTTATTTCATCTTCAAAGTCCATACATACGTATGACTATTCAAACAGGGGCCCAACCCAGAGTAGCAGATTCGAGCCATTACAAATTATTAGGTAGGTCTTTCCCTTTTATGATCACATTTTAGTTGTTTATTTGAACAAGGAAGTTCTTCTGTGGTCTTGTTGAGAAGAGGTGGCTGTGTGGCCCCAGGCAAGAGCCGTAATACAAATGTGCTTGTTGTTTTAGCTTTAATTTGGAGAAAATGATAGTATTCTCAAAGGATTCAATGAGTTAATACTTGCAAAGCACTTAAAAGAGTGGCAGACTTGTGGTAAGCATGTTGGCCTTTATGACGATTATCAAAAGTATGTATAGATTTGAGAACAGGAAGGCAAGTAGGATGGGGGTGGCAGCAAAAGTGAGGCCTGAGGGAAGAGTCAAACTCTGAGTGGGCCTTTAAGCCTGCATGGAGACAGACGGCAGAGTGGGGGACGAAAATAGGCAGAAATTAAGGAACAAATCTCCCAGACTCTCCTCTCTCTTCCATACCTTCTTCCTCCCATCTCCAGGTTTGGAGGTGAAGAGAAAGCAAGAAGGTGCAAATTCATTGTGCCAACTGGTGAGTTACCCTTTGGCCATCTCGTTGGAATGGGGAGTGTTATATAAGAGAGATGACTTCAACACTTGCCACTGAGTCATCACTGCTTTCAGGAAATGATAATATGCTTTACTTTCTTCACACAGGCTTACACGTTCCACCTATCCCACACTGTTGGACTGGGGGATGAGGGGGGTCGGTGGGAACATGTAATGGTCCTAGCCAGAAGTTGTTATAGTCCTAGGAAGACAGGAAGTAATGTTTACCACTAAAGAGGTTTGCTTCCCCAGCCCCTTTCCCTCAGTATGTGGCTGAATGCTGATCCCATTGGCAAGTATTGAAGCCAGCAAAGGGCAGCCAGATGGAGGCGTGCAGCTTATCCAAACTGAGCAGCAGAGAGTAAGATGCCTGAGATGGATGGATGCCGCGGACCAGCACAGCAGTAGACGATGGGCCGTCTCAGGGTTGAGAGACTGCGCAGGGTGGTCAGGGATTCGGTTAAAGAAATGACAAACAGACACACTTCAAGAGTGAAAATCTGAGTGTAATTTTATTTGAGTTGGTGACCAGTATATATATGTTTTCTAAAAGCATAGGAATGGCGAACATCAGTGAAGAAATCAGCTTGCTTATAGGTTTAGCTTATCATTGACAGGGCAGTGATTTACATCTGGACCCAGGCGCATTCCTAAGTAGTTAGGCTATTAATTTTTCTTTTTGTTTTATATGATTACTTTTTGTTTTAACTACTCACTATTACTATTAATTAACACAGGTGAATTTTACTTTTCACAATGTAATATTTTTATCATTTAGATTAATACTAACAAGGCTAAGTATACAACAGAGAAATTATTAAGCTAGCAGTTCTATTAATACACAGAGTTTAGTAACGTTTCATTTGAATCAGTCTAGTTATTAGATTTTGTATGTTCTTTTTTAATCGGCAAACCAATGACCTTTTAAACAGAGAAAGAGAAAAGATTTTAGAGAGACAGTTGTATTAGAATAAAGTTTGTGGGTCTAGAGAAGGTGAGATAAGTTTCCGAGCGAACAGCATTCCTGTAGTGGCTTCTGGTGGTCGTTATCTTTCAACAGGCTTCCCTCTTATCTATGTCTTCAGGCGGTTTTTTGCTGTTCTCCTCCTGCGCGCTGGTTGCCCAGCCGGACCTAGGGATTCCTAGAGGTCACTGCAGGAGGAGGTGCAGCAAGTATATCTTCAGGGGGTTTTGCTGTTCTCCGCCTGCGCGCTGGTTGCCCAGCCGGACCTAGGGACCGTGGCGCAAGCCATTAGCCCTAAGGGTCACTGCAGGGGGAGGTGCAGCAGGTCCTCCTTAAAGTTAAATGCTCTGGAAGAAATTGTTATTGCTATTGGCGATGAGGTTCAACTCCTCAAACAACAACTGTCTACTCGATGCCATGCTCAGTTTCGTTTCATTTGCGTTACGCCTCTGCGTTATAACTCTTCCTTACATTGTAATCTTACCAAACATCACCTATTGGGTATCTGGCGTAACAATGACCTTTCTCATGACCTTTCTCATGACCTCTCGTCTCTCCAATCTGAAATCTCTGCTGTCAGTAAATCTCATCTGGATACTTCAGTCTTTCCTTTGCCCATTCTCTAGCTTCTACTCTCCAATCTTTGACTCCTACTCACTGGTATCATCTTGTTCTTTCCTTCATTGCTCTTTCCCTACTTGTCCTTCTCCTTTGTCTTTTAACTCCCCTCTGTGTCCGCTCACTTCACAGGTCGATCTACCGCCTTCAACGTGACATGTACGCCTACCAACTCCGTTTTAAAAAAAAAACAAAGGAGGACCTGCTGCACCTCCCCCTGCAGTGACCCTTAGGGCTAATGGCTTGCGCCACGGTCCCTAGGTCCGGCTGGGCAACCAGCGCGCAGGCGGAGAACAGCAAAACCCCTGAAGATATACTTGCTGCACCTCCTCCTGCAGTGACCTCTAGGAATCCCTAGGTCTGGCTGGGCAACCAGCGCGCAGGAGGAGAACAGCAAAAAACCGCCTGAAGACATAGATAAGACGGAAACCTGTTGAAAGATAACGACCACCAGAAGCCACTACAGGAATGCTGTTCGCTCGGAAACTTATCTCACCTTCTCTAGACCCACAAACTTTATTCTAATACAACTGTCTCTCTAAAATCTTTTCTCTTTCTCTGTTTAAAAGGTCATTGGTTTGCCGATTAAAAAAGAACATACGAAATCTAATAACTAGGCTGATTCAATGAAACGTTACTAAACTCTGTGTATTAATTGAACTGCTAGCTTAATAATTTCTCTGTTGTATACTTAGCCTAGTTTGTATTAATCTAAATGATAAAAATATTACATTGTGAAAGTAAAATTCACCTGTGTTAATTAATAGTAATAGTGAGTAGTTAAAACAAAAAGTAATCATATAAAACAAAAAGAAAAATTAATAGCCTAACTACTTAGGAATGCGCCTGGGTCCAGATGTAAATCACTGCCCTGTCAATGATAAGCTAAACCTATAAGCAAGCTAATTTCTTCACTGATGTTCGCCATTCCTATGCCTTTAGAAAACATATATATACTGGTCACCAACTCAAATAAAATTACACTCAGATTTTCACTCTTGAAGTGTGTCTGTTTGTCATTTCTTTAACCGAATCCCTGACCACCCTGCGCAGTCTCTCAACCCTGAGACGGCCTCATCGTCTACTGCTGTGCTGGTCCGCGGCAGATGGACAGCCCTTTTCTCTTGATTATGCTGGCCCAGTGAATCCCATCCGTTAATGAATGAGGAGCAGAGCTCATGTGAGAATTTGACCCTCACCCTCTCACCTGCCTATCTGAGTGACCTGCCCTTTAATCAGGTTCTGGTGAAAGGTAACAAGAGACTAATACTGGACTTATGTAATAGCTGACCCTTGATTATGGTTTACTCTAAATGGCTCCGAGACCATCTACCCAAAGTTGGTTTGATCACTATCAACAGCTTCTTGGTGAGGAGGTTTCAGTAGGCAGGGGATGGTCACTGATGAGGTTGGGTATTGCCAAGCATGTTCTCAGGAGATCTGAGGATTTTTCATTTCACTGGAAAATATTCCACAGTTAAGAGAGTGATTGGAAGCTCCAGAAGTCTAGAAACCTACTTTATCAAGCCATGAATTATAGAGAGTGGAATGTTTCTCAGTGGTGGACTTATATGAACCAAATTCAGAAAATGAAGGTGAAACCAAAGTGACAGCCAACCTATTATTACTAAATGGGCCAGTGGGGGTTGAGTACCGGCAGCCAGCCTGTGGCCAATAGTAAAGGTAGGCTACATGGACAAAGTCTATAAGAGTAAGTTAAAAGTTAATGGCCACAGAAACTGGGACGGGGGCAGTTAACCTACAATTTAGACATTTAGTGATGCCAGGCTAAGATGGTTTGATGTGTCCACCTCCACAGTGAGATACCTGCCACCTTCCCTAGGTAAGGAAGACTGTTAGGTTCGATAAGGACTCTGCCCCTTTGCTCTGACTGAGGGGCCACTGCCAGCATTTAGCTGTGACATTCTCTTTTTTTTTTTTTTTAATATCCCATAGCTCACCACAGCCTTACAAACACAGACGCTTCTTGAGTTAGATCAAGGTCAAATTTGAATGTATGGGAATCATCCCATCTTTTTAGGGTAGTATTTCTTACGGTGTAAGCCTCTGAATACTTTTATCAGAATTGTTTGTGCATGGGTGAGTTGGATTGCTGGTTGAAAATACAGATTCCTGGATTTCACTCCAGAAGATGATTTCTAGGGACAGTGCCTGGGAGTCTGAATTTTAAACTAACACATCACTTGAGTCTAATGAACAAAAGTTTGATGTTTTTCTTTTGGGAGTGATTGTACCTATCTTTTATATTATGAGTTGATTTTAGGGTGGTTATCTTATATTTGAGTGTTTATGGGAAGCCTTAGTACTAGGGGCCCTTTTACTATCTTCATTATGTCTTAGGTTAAGTAACAGATCTCAAAGGGGTGTTCCTATGTAATGAATATAATGTTGACTGTAGTACATAGAAAAGGCAAAATTAGGTGTATTTCCTCCTCTTGAATCATCTTAATGAGCCTGCATTTTATCGGTTACCCACTTTGCCAATATTGTTTATTAACTAAGTTTAATAATAAGGCATAGGGTCTAAATCATTAGCATTTCAAATAGCACTACAAACGGGACTTATTTTGCTTTCCTTTGCTCAATATTAGAAACACTGAGGCATGCAAAGTGCAGTTAAAGAGCTCTGGCAACACCACTCATCATTGGGGTTATGAGGTTTATCCCACAGAAATCTTGGTGTAGAGGAGTGTACATATAAGAGACCCTGCGCTCAGAAACTATTATGCCAGCTGTGATGAAGGCAAAGGAATTTCTAATGCTTGTATAGAAAGGAGAAATATTTATTTTCCTTCAGTATGGAGGTTCTTGGTCTTCCTGATTTTTCACATTCACCCAGCTCTTCACACTGACCATGAGGTTTGGTTTTGAGGGTGGATGGATCCTAACCTTCTATTATCACTTCTCCTGGTAAGGATCCACCCATCCAGCCAGTCAAGGGGTTACACTTATTTTACTGACATGACTGCTGTTTGAGTTGCAGCCATGTGAGGAAACAATGCAGCTCCAGCTCAGTCAGGTTAATCACAGGTGTGTGATCCTGCACCCTGGCAGAAAGCCTTTTGGAACCAGAGAACTTTGAATTAACATTAGAGTGAACCAATTGCTGAGCTCATGAATTATGATTTGTCTGGAACTGCTTTTTTTTTGTTAAAAGATTTATTTATTTATTTATTTATACATGCACTGGGTACAGTCAGAAGCGTGGAAGGGTGAGAGAATTCACTAGAGTCAGAGAGGAGAGCAGAGCAGGCAGATTGACGAAACACACTGCTGAGGGAGCAGCGGGCGCCAGGAGAGGTCTGCGCACCATGTGGGACCCTCACCCGGTGGCCAGGGATCGAACCGGCACTGCAGAGGCTGTGGGCAGCTTCGCAACCCAGTGCTCAACCTCTGCGCTACCGGGGAGGCCCTGTCTGGAACTTCTGCCAGTCAACTGTCAGGAAATGCAAACCTCAGAACATTTTGAAGGCTTTATTTATTTATTTTATTTTATGGTTTTTTTTTTTTTTTATAGAGGCATGTTTTTTATTTATTTATTTGTTTGTTGTTTGTTTGTTTTTGTTTATACATGCACTGGGTACAGTCAGAAGCGCGGGAGGGTGAGAGAATTCACCAGAGTCAGAGCGGGGAGCAGAGCAGGCAGAAGGACTGAAGTACACTGCTGAGGGGAGCAGCGGGCGGCAGGAGAGGTCTGCGCGCCATGTGGGACCCTCCTCTGGTGGCCGGGGAGCAGCCGGGGATTGAACCGGCGCCGTAGAGGCCGCAGGCGGCATCGCAACCCAGTGCTCAACCGCTGCGCCACCGGGGAGGCCCCTTTATTTATTTTTTAAAGATTTATTTATTTATGCATTCAAAAACTGGGGACTAGGCCAGAGGTGTGGGGGCTGAGAGGATTCACCAGAGACAGAGTGGGGAACAGAACAGGCAGACTGACTGAAATACACTACTGAGGGAGCAGCGGGCGAGACAGGAGAGGTCTACTGTGCCATGTTGGTAGCTCCCTGGCTGGCTGGGGATCAAACTCATGCTGCAGAGACTGCAGTTAGCTTCACAGTGCTGTGCTTAAGCCCCTGCGCCACCCGGAAGGCCCTTGAAGCCTTTCTTTTTGACCTCTAAAAACAATAGTGTGACTTGAGGCAACTCTTCCTGCTTGGGTCTGTGCAAGTGTCGTGTTCTTCCTTCCATTTCCTAATAAGCCTGTCCTTTCAAAATGTGAAAAAATAAAAAATAAATAGTGTGATTTAAGAAGGGAGGGAAAGCACAAGAATTACATTTTTGGCCAAATAATACGATATATTGCAAGATGACTGCATTTTAGAAATAAAAGAAGCAACAAAATAATGTTGATTTTGTGTATATCACAGTTAATGGAGTATTGTTTTTTATTGTATTTTGTGCAAAATCAGCAAAATTAGTTCTCTTTAGAGTGAGTTTCCAAATGCCAGTTCTAAGTGTGTTTACTTATCTGTTAGGTTAAATTAGTCCATATTCTGGGCCTCCCTGGTGGCACAGGGGTTAAAAGTCTCAGCACCATCAAGCTATTGCCAGCCATTGTAGCATGAGTTTGATCCTGCCTGTTCTGTTCTGTCCTTGTCTCGGGTGAATCCTCTCACCCCCTGCACCTCTGGCCTACACCCTAGTTCTTGAATGCATAGAAAAAAATTAGTCCATATTCTTAAAGCCTATGGCCATCTGATAGGTGTATACTCTTCTGTGTCCTCGGGAAGGAAATTAGATACTGATACTTTTCCAGAACACCCTGTCACCTGACACCAAATTTCCTATTGCTAATCCTTTATCCTGACCCCTCTCTTAGGGTCTTGCCTAACCCCAAATCTGTAGGTCTTCTGGGCAAAGAATGTTGACTGACAAAACATGAGGTTGAGATTTTTTAAAAGTGACATAAGGAATTTTTGTTTCTGTCCTCTAGCAGACTAAGAGATTTTTATCAATTTGATTCATCACTAAGAAAGCAATCTCACGGTAGATTGAATTTCCTCTGAAATTTTTAAGTGGTAAATGAATAAATGGATCCTTTTTTTTATTCTGAGGAAATGTTGCTGTAGTTATTTCTTGATTTTCCACAGTATTTTATGTGCGTTGTACGTTTATTCATGGCAATTTAGTTTCTTACTATTCCTTGGGGCAGTGATGCTGTCCTGATTTTGTTTTAAGACAAAAGAATATTTTGGAGATTAGCATTTATAGAGCTGCATCCCCAAGTCATTTTCTTTTTCTGGTGTGATTCTGCATGTTGCCTTTATTTCCTAGAACCATCTTTCAATTTAAATATTTGGAACTGCATTTTTCCTTTTCTTGTTCCCTAAAAGTAGTACTCCTCACTAATAATTAGAGAAATGCAAATCAAAACCACAATGAGATACCACTTCATGCCCATTAGGATGGCTATTATTTAAAAAAAAACAACAACAAAAAACCCAGAAAATAACAATCATTGATGAGGATGTGGAGAAATCTGAATCCTTGTGCATTGCTGGAGGGAATGCAAAAATAATGCAGCTGCTGTGGAAAACAATGTGGTGATGCCTCAAAAAATTAAGCATATAATTACCATATGGTCCAGGAATTCCACTTCTGGGTATATACTCAAAAGGATTGAAAGCAAATATTTGTACACCATGTTCATGGTGTTATTCACAATAGCCCAAAGGTGGAAGCAACCCAAGTGTCCATCAATAGATGGATGGATAAACAAAATATGGTATATGCATACAATGAAATATTATTTAGCCTTAAAGAGAAAAATTACAACATATACCATAACATGATTGAATCCTGAAGACTAAATGAAATAAGTCAATCACAAAAGGACAAGTATTTGATTGCATTTTATGAGGTACCTAGAGCAGTCAACTTTATAGTGAGAGAATGAATTTGATGGTTGCCAGGAACTGGGGATGGGAGTTAGTGTTAATGGTTGCAAGCTTTAGTTGGGGAAGATAAAATAGTTATGCAAGTGGATGGTGGTGATGGATGCACAACAGTGGGAATGGAGTCAAGGTCACAGAGCTGTATGCTTAAAAATTATCAAAAAGGGAGCCTCCCTCTTGGCACAGGGTTTGAGCACAGCACTGTGAAGCTAACGGCAGCCACTGCAGCACAAGTTCAATCCCTGGCAGGCCCGGGAGCTACCCACATGGCACAGCAGACCTCTCCTGTCTCGCCCGCTGCTCCCCTCAGCAGTGTATTTCAGTAGATCCACCTGTTCTGCTCCCTACTCTCTCTGGTGAATCCTCTTATCCCCTGCACAGAGCTCTGGTCTATACCCCAGTTTTTGTATGCATAAATAAAATAAATCTTTAAAAAATATAATATTTTTGGTAATAACTATAAAGTATTCTGCCAGGTCTGGAAGGCCTGAGATAAAATCCACATGAAATTCCCGCTCTCCAGAAACTAAAAAGCAGCTAAAAAACTTAAAAAACTTTCTTAGTTTGAAACTTGCAGGATTAAAATATGTTATATTTCTAGGATATATTTTATACTTATTAAAGTAATTATGCACAATTACAAGCTCCTAAACTTCCCAGAACTGCAAAATAACTTGCAGTTATTTTGTTTTGGAGATTTAGAGAATTAGATATACAAAAATCAAGCCTCTTTTATTTTTCCATTTCAACTAAGCCTCAAACTCATAGTACCTTTGGGAAGGGCCTCAGAACATGATTTTTCTAAGGTTTTCTGGATTTTCTTATTTTTAAATCTTACCAGTGCTGTTTGATCTGGATTTTGAGTTTATACAAGTCTACATTTTTAGGTTGATTTTTTCTATTAATTCTTAAAATTGCCATTTTGTTTTGGGAAGAAGATTGTTTTCTATCAAAGTCTTGGATAAGTCATTCAGGCTCTGCCAATTTGCACTTGAAAAACTTCCTATTCTTATTATTTTTTCCCTCATTGGTTTATATATTTCAGTTATTAAAGACTCTTTTTTTTGTCTCAATGATCAGGTGCATCAATGAATACACTCTTTAGAATAAGCAAATGCTGTCTTCTGAAGGTGTTTGTAACCAGGTAAGTCAGATTTGCACTTGAATATGCATTTAAAAAGAATAATAGAACACTCCTCCCATCTCAAAAGGCAGTACATTACATCTCTGGAAAACCAGGGATCTCATAGCATGGCCCTTGACTAGGAATGTTCTCCTTAGGAGCTAATACAAATTAAAAAATATACGTGCTTTGTGGGGGTGTGGAGGGGGCCAGAGTGTGGATTCTTTTGGGCTATTGAGGTAAAATTTCTTAAGTTTTCATTTTTATGTTTAATTTATAGAGCTACTGCCTAACTAATCTACTGAGTAATTAAGAGGATTTATGTTTACTATTAAATCTATTTCATTGCTAGCATGTACTGATGATACTAGAGCAATATTTTAAGAGACTGGCTGCCTTTCAGGGCTTGGTAACATTATGAAGTGACTGTTGCATAGGTGGTAGGGAAGGAGGCCTTATATCATTTGTGTGGATGTGATTGTGATTTCAAATGGCGACTAGTCATGCTTTTAAATAATGAATTCGTGTTAGCATGAGTGATATTTGCTGATGGTGGTGCGTTCTTGGAGCATATTTTTCATGAACAGTGCTTTTCACCTATTATGTTCCAGTAACATATGGATGTGCTATTGTTTTAGTGCTATCCATTCATATGCCTACTGCTGAGGCTGATGATTCTATAATCTCCCTACTATTTACTTGTTTGGGCACAGATTATTGATGATAGGCTTGTCATGAATTTGTGTTCTTTAAATCACTTATGAAACACTAGCAAATTATAAATTTTCTGGGTTATTTTTAAAATATTAAATCACATGTTGCCTTTCAATTCTTTATCACAGAGTTCTTTACTGTTGGTAATTGGGGATGGGTGGGGCAGAGTGGGCTTTAAGATCTTTTACCTAGCCTCAAAAGAATATGATCAGGAGCTACTGCTTTAAATCAAGACTTCCAGGACTGACTATTTGAATATACATTGAACATGAATGACTTTCCTATAAATCAGCAAATCTCAAGACCGATTGCACATTAACATCTCCTGGAAAGTATGTTTAAAATATTGATGCAAATCCCAACTTCAGACCAATTGAACTGAAATACCTGAGGTGGACGTGAGGCATTGTGTTTTATAAAAGGAGCTCCAGTAATTATGAGGCAGAGTGAGGGCTGTGAATTTCAATAAATGAACATTCTCTAACTCTTTAGGTCTATAAAAGAAGCAGCGACTACCATTATTATTAAGGAACAGAAATCTTATGGAGATAAAAACATTGAAAGGGTATTTTTTTTTTAAAGGGCATTGTTTTAGAAGAAACATTGGTTAAAAAGGCAATTAATTGCATGGTAGTAATAGTAAATAAAGAAGAAGTCATTTAAACATAAAATCCTCTAAGTGTGCCCTTTCAACTTATGATTTATATAATCAGATGCTCCCATTATCATTAGAGTAAAAGGAGCAGGGGCTGGGGGAGGGGGAAGGACAGATGAAGGAGCAATAGGAAATGAGGCAGACAGAGTATGGCAGAGGAGATGGGAGTGGCAGGAGGGTGAAATTTCATGAGATTTCTGCAGGAAGGTGACCAGGATCATGGAGAGTCAGCAAGAGGCAACAGGTGGGAGAATCGTGGCAGAGGGAGTTGACAGCAGGCCATAGATTAAGTTGAGCAGTGGGTTCAAACCATGAGGCACAGAAATGAGACGCGGGCAGGAGACAAGGCGAGAGAAGCCAAGGAAGAAACTAGAATCAGGCACATGTTTCAAAAACAATGCCTTTGTCACAAAAAGAGAAGCCTCCGACCTTCAGACTGATGCTTAAGCACAAGGTTCCATTCCATGGTATCAGCGAAGAGCCCAGCTCAGGTTGACTAGGCACTGGAGGTGGGAGCGGAGCAGTGGGACCTGAGAAATTCTTAAAGCTCCTCTCACCTGGAACATGCTTGGGGCTAGAGCCTGTAGGTGCAGAGCCCTGCTTTCCAGGTTCTGACTGAGCATCATCCTCCCAATCATCCTCCCAGGCATGGTCCTGGCAAAGACTGCTGCTAGGCAGGACTTGCAGCTCCCATCACATCATCTTCCTGCCCAGATGTTTTACACATCCAGCTTCCCACCACAAAGCTCAGCTCCTGAGATTAAGGATAGTGGCTTATTTAACTTTGCTACCCCTCTTAAGATAGAGAGGGTGCTAAGATTTCTTGAATTGAATAAACAAATGTCTGCACTTGCCTTTCATCTCCTAACTCATAACAGAAGAAAAGTCAAATTCATGTCAGTTACTCAGCAGAGATTCTGCTTCAGGACTTCGGCTCACATGTGACCCACAGGATCACAGACTCATCCCAGAAATGACAGGAAACACTTAGTGATATTGACAGTCAATTGGTGTAACTTGATGAACCCGATTCCTTCCCATCAGGGGAAGAGCTATAGAAAAAGGGCAGAGAATGTAGGAGTATCAAACTATAGGAGTTATTCCAAGCTGGGTTTGATATCAGAATCACAGTGTTTAAAAACAGGTTCTCAGACCTACCCTCTGTGACTGATACCACTGGGTGCTCTGGGCCAGGGCATGGTGGGTCTGCTTTTACAAAGTTCCCAGACACTTCTGGGCACACACCAGCAGTCACCGATTTTATCCTATTTCTCACCCCAGCACTGACTTGGGCTGCACAGCCAGGCGCCCCTTGGTTGGGCTCACTGGAGTCCTGGGCTGGGTTGTGGCAGGACCCTGGGGCCCTGAGTATTAACCTCTTGTAACATCTTGGAGGGCTTTCTCTGGTTCATTCTGCTAGGGCAAGCCATGTGCTGGGGCAGCCAGCAGAATCTGTCCTTGACAGATGCATGAAATGCTCATCTCAGCTGATTCTGTTCCTTTTTACTGTTTCTTGGCATCAACTCAAGAATTCAGGTGAGGGGTGAAGGTTCCTTTCTTTTCTGTAACTGGGGATGAATGTGCATTGCCCAGCAAGTGTGGGGTTGATACAGAGAGTCTGGGGGAAGGTCACTCTTAGGCTTAGAGTGTCTGTGTGTGTGTGTGTGTGCGTGTGTGTGTGTGTGTGTTTGTGTGTGTGAGAGAGAGAGAGAGAGAGAGAGAGAGATACACAGACAGAGACAGAGACAGAGAGAGAATACAAATACACACATGCAATTAACTCAATACCCATTCACATTTTAGCATGGACTAAATCATCTAAAAGGTGGAAAGGTATTTATTTCCAGTAGAGAGGAATTGAGACAATACAAATAGGTCTTAAAGCATTGTGATGCATTTGGGCAATGCCTCTTGCTGAACTGCCACTGTCTGGCATGAGGAGTTGGAATGGATGATAGCCAGCGCCCCTTCCTGCTTGGGCATTGGCTCGTTCAATCATGAATATTAATATAGATCCTCCTACCATGTGCCAGGAACTGTTCTAGGCACAAGGGCTATACACTAGGGATATGAGAGTGAAAACACCAGAAGACCCAGACCTAGTGGGCTTCACAGTCTGGAGCCTGCTGTTGTAGCTGCCAGAGGGAGTGGTCCCGAAGGGTGGCAGCTCTAATGGCGACCACTGCACGGTGGATGCGCTCACAGACAGAGGAATATTTGGGGTGTTGTGGCTCAGGAGAAACCTTCCAGCTCTCTGGTTTTTCTTGGTTTAGAAGAATAATCAAAATAGCATCAGATGGGTAAATAAATATAAAAACATACATGGAATATTTACATGACTGTAGATTCTAAAGTAAAATGGGGGCAACTAAGGGTGTAGAAGATATATTAAGGAACTTAGGGAGTCAAGAGGTGGGAGGACTTCACATGATAAGGAGGGGTTCACTTCATCTTTACTTTGAGAGTAAAAACATGAGATTCTTAGATAAGGAGGACATTTCACTGATATACCAACACCTGCATGATATTCCCCCAACTACATTCTTCTTGGTCGTAAGAAGGGGGACAGTGATTGCTTTATTCATGGGGAAAAGAGAAAAAGCTTAGGGAGTGATGCTCTCTTTTTTAGTTAGGGCAGGGCAAAGGACTGAGGCATGGACGAGCTCCTTCTCAGGCCTTAGCTGCTTTTTTTTTTTTTTTAAAGATTTATTTATTTATGCATACAAGAACTGGGGTACAGGCCAGACGTGCAGGTGGGTGAGAGGATTCACCAGAGACAGGGAGGGGAACAGAACAGGTAGATTGACCGAAGTACACTGCTGAGGGGAACAGCGGGCGAGACAGGAGAGGTCTGCTGCGCCATGTGGGTAGCTTACTGCCGGTGATCAAACTCGTGCTGCAGAGGCTGTGGACAGCTTCATAGGTGCGTCTTAACCCCTTGCGCCACCAGGGAGGTGCCCCCCCCCCTTAGCTGCTCTTAACTCAAAATAATCTTTAATTCATGGTAACAGACTTCCTGAGGCCCATAGGGCCTTGATTGACCTCAGCTCCACATACCAGGGTGACACACTGAAAAGGCTTATTCTGGATAGATTGAGAAAACCTATTGGATAATTTCGGGAAGATGATCCCACACTGGGTATTTTGGCTCAGTGGGTGTGGTTGTGCGTGTGATTCAGATGCAGTCTCTGGGATACACAAGTCAACCTTTTGTGTTGGACTCAGTGAGGAAGGCAGAGGACTAGAGAGATGCCCGCAGTTCTTCAGGGACTGAAAATAAGAAAAATAACTAGGAACTAGTTGCTGGGTTTGAGTCTAATACACAGGGAACATAATACCAAAGATTTGAGCCTGGGATCTGCAGAGTGTTGGTTTCAATAGTAAAACCTGTCTTTAGCTCTATTGTGCAGGAAACGGCCACAGCAGAATATTGAAGGTGTGAGGAGGGAGTACAAAGGACACAAAGGGATGCCCGGAAACCTGGAAGAAAAGAAAAGAATGGCCAATTAGTATGTTTATATGGAGACTAATTTCCATATGAAAAAGTGAGAGATTTTTGCTTTAGATAGGAGCAGTCACTGAGGGCCTGGATTTAGTTATTTGCAATTTCTCCCTCCCTGTCCCATGGAAAATGAATCCATTTCTCTCCCTTTTCCTCCTTCCTTGCATGCCTTTTTTTTTTTTTTAAGATTTATTTATTTATGCACATAAGAGCTGGGGTACAGGTCAGAGGTGGGGGGTGCAGAGAGAGGATTCACCAGAGACAGAGCAGGGAACAGAACAGGCAGACTGAAATACACTGCTGAGGGGAGCAGTGGGCAAGTCAGGAGAGGTCTGCTGTGCCATGTGGGTAGCTCCCTGGCCATGGATCGAACTGGAGCTGCAGAGGCTACTGATAGCTTCATAGTGCTGTGTTTAACCCTTGTGCTACCAGGAAGGCCCTGCATGCTTTTTCTTTTACCTCTTTTACATTGATGCTGACTGAGCTCTGCTGCAGTCAGTGTCCACAGTGCTATTAGGCTGCTGGATATACCGCGGGGCCGAAAATGCCAGCTTGCACTAAAGGGAAGTCACGGACTCTTATAACAGGTGTGGTGGGGGCGTTTGGCTCTCTCTTCCCCTCTGCCTGCTCATGGTATCGCACCTGACCTGCCCAGGAAAATAGGTCCCTTAGGTTTTTGAAGAACTCCAGAGGAGGAGAACCCTCATCTCCCTTGATAACTTATTCCAAGTCTGATATTCTCATTGCAGAGATTACTTTCCAGCTTAAATCACTCATGTGGAAGCTGAAGCTCATTTCCTTTTGTTCTGTCCTCACTGGAGACAGTGAACAGCTGGTCTCCATCCTCTGAGGAATATCCTTTGAAACCTTGCAGGTCATTGTTAAATGGCCTCTAGGCTTTCTCTTCCTCAAGCTAAGAATCATAGCTTCTTTTCCCCATTCCTCATGGGTCCTATTTTCCAGTCCCTTTCACATCTTTGTTCTTTGAATGCTCTCAGAGTTTTCTAAGACAGTCCCCTTTGGAAGTTATTTGAAGGAAAACAACAGAAGGGTCTTAGATGTATCCGTCCTGACAGACCTCTCACCTTACCACAGACCTTGATGCTTCCATTGACTGGGTGGCTGCTGGGCCCTGGCTCTTTGGGCCTCGCTCTGCCTAAGGGCTGAGCAGCCTGTCCAGAGACCAGTGGGCTTATGGGCCCAACTACAGGCCAAGAGTGTGAGGCCTCAGCTCAGCGCACACTCACTTGGACAGAAAACAGTGCCTGGCATTTGTAAGACTTGCCCCTGTCTCACTGTCTCATCTGGACTCCTCTTGAACAGAATAGGCAATCTAAACCCTGATTGTTTATGGTGGAAAATCCCTTTTTAAGAAAGGAAAGAAAAATTAAGTAAAAAATAATTCCAATGATTATGTTTAAAACAACCGTGCCTGGGGCCCTTGTTAGTTGAAGGGAGGGATGGAGTTAGAAGCGACCTGAGAGTAGAGTAAGGGGAGTTCTGGGTCCTAGGATTGAGATTGAGGTCCCAGGTGCGCTACTGGGGATGGATACATGAGAAGCCCTGTTGGATAGTTATCGGGACAGATGTTCAAACAAGCTAAGGAATCTCATCAGACTTTGGGACAAACTGGTGGGGAAAGCAGGAGGGAGGGCTTAGAAGAGGTTCCTGTTAGTGGGGAATAGGTAGCTGCAGGGAAACAAAAGTGGAGGGAGGAAAGGGGTTGGGGGAGAGAGAGAGAGAGAGAGAGAGAGAGAGAGAGAGAGAAATGATTGAGGCCTGAGATCTCAGGATATGCCAATAAGAATATTTGTGAACTGCTTAGAATATGGTTGATCTGAAAATGAAGAGAACTGCAGAACTCATGCTGAAAGAATTTCACTTTGTCAGAGAGACAAAGAGCTTTAAAAAATAACAACTTTATTTAGTGGCTGCGTGGTCTGCAAAAGTAAACAGAAGTCAAACTGGAGATAGCCTAGGTTAAAAACCCTCAGCCCAGGTGCCTCCCTGGTGGTGCAAGGGGTTAAGACGAAGCTGTCCACAACCACTGCAGCACAAGTTTGATCCCCGGCCAGGGAAATACCCACATGGCACAGCAGACTTCTCCTGTCTCACCGGCTGCTCCCCTCAGCAGTGTATTTCAGTAGATCTGCCTGTTCTGCTCCCCACTCTGTCTCTGGTGAATCCTCTCACCCCCCTACACCTCTGACCTATTTCCCAGCTCTTGTATGCATAAATAAATAAATCTTTTTTAAAAAAAAAAAAAAAACCCTCAGCCCAGTCAACTCAATCATTGGGTATAATTTCTCTGTGATTTACTTAATGAGTACAAGAACTGTGACTATGAAGTAGTATAATCTTTAAACAATCAAAATAAATAATCATACAATTATCATTCCATTTAAAACAGTCACCTGGGATCATTTGTTCAAACAATGTGAAGATTTCCACAAGGTTTCTTTTGGTATTGTATTTTAAGCCTACTGCATAGACAGAACTGAAAATAACAATGATTATCAGTAGGGTATATTTGATTTGAGGAACAGTTAGAAGTAATTGGAGCTAAAATTGACAAATAGGTTAGAGATCAGACTGGGAAGTGTTAAGAAAAAAACAAAAACAAAACAGAACCAGACAGAAGTTAGAGCATTAAAAATAGATTTTTAAGCAGGAACTGCTGCTATGGGGGGAAGACAAACCTCAATATAGAACTGGACTCAATTTGAATATTCAGGGACAAGTAGGGGTTCATAGCTAAGGAGCAGGACGGGGTTCCCTGGATGGAAAATAATGAAAAAGAAACAGCAGGGAAGATGATTCTGGCTATAACCACTGAACAGGATTCTTGTTGAAGGCAGACCAGGGTGAGCAGGCACCAAAGGATGAGGAATTTGATCAGCTATAGAGGGTAGGAACTTTTACTAAACCCACTTAGGATTTCTTCCTGCAATTGGGACACGCCAAGATGAACATGAGGTATCTTGGCTGAGTAGAAGTTTCAGATGAACCTGAGTGAATGAAGTTTGGTCAAGGAAGGGGTCTTGTTATTTTCTTTTTTTACTTACTGGAATGTAGTTGATGGAGACATAGTTTGAATTGGAAATTTGAGCTAAAATTCCGTTTGTGCAATGCTGAAAATTTATCAAATGTGTTGGGATAGCAGCGCAAGTTCTGTGGCCTGTCTAACGCCAAGGAATGAATTCTGCATGAATAATGCCACTGACGTCACGGAAACAAATCAACTCTATCATCAGTTGTGATTTTGATACATCAGCTTTATGGCCCCTCCCAGGGTCTGGAAGCTCCACTGCCGACGTTGACACCTATTTTCTAGATCATAAAGGAGAACACAAGTTTCATCACCACTTACTTTATTCCTTAAGAATGTGCCATTTGTTCAGCTTTCCTTAAAAGATAAGGACAAGAATTGCATACATCATTCCTAATTCTATCACTCAAAAAATGTGTGGTGTAATCTTTATGGTCAAGTTTTCTCTAAGGAAGAGTTTGTTTCTTTATCTAAATTTAATTCTCCTACCTTTCTTCTCCCAGTCAATTACCCACGTGAATTAGCCCAATTGCTGTCTGCTTAAACATTTTTTGACTCTGTAGATGACAACTTCTCTATCAAGGGTATCTTTCTACTTTTAAGCTTTTTTTTTTTTTTTTTTTTAAAGATTATTTATTTATTTATACAAGCACTGGGTACAGTCAGAAGTGCGGGAGGGTGAGAGAATTTACCAGAGCCAGAGCAGGGAGCAGAGCAGGCAGAAGGACTGAAGTACACTGCTGAGGGGAGCAGCGGGCGGCAGGAGAGGTCTGTGCGCCATGTGGGACCCTCGTCCGGTGGCGGGGAGCAGCCAGGGATCAAACCGGCGCTGCAGAGGCTGCGGGCAGCTTCGCAACCCAGCGCTCAACCACTGAGCCACGGGGAGGCCCCTGATCACAGTTTTCTTTTTTTTTTTTTTTTTTTTTTTTAAATATTAAATTTTATTTTTATATTACCCCATACAATTGCAAACGCCCCATTCTGACCCCAATCCTTCCCCTCCCGCCCCCCCCCCCAAAAAGTGTCTCTGGTTCATAGTTTTTTGTTGATTTTGATTTTCACTTTCTTATATTCATTTTCCTGGTCCCTTATTTAAGTTTTCTAGATTCCTGCTATGAGTGAGACCATCCGGTATTTTTCTTTTTCTTTTTGGCTTATTTCGCTGAGCATGATCCCTTCCAGTGCCATCCATGTTGCTGCAAATTGCATGTGTTTATCTTTTTTGAATGCTGAGTAATATTCCATGGTATATATGTACCACATCTTCTTGATCCAGTCATCTACTTTTGGGCATTTGGGTTGTTTCCAAAGCTTAGCTATTGTAAACAGTGCTGCTATAAACATAGGAGTGCAGGTGCTCTTTGGAATTGATGTTTCTGTGTCCTTTGGGTAAATACCTAGGAGTGGAATTGCTGGATCATATGGAAGCTCTATGTTTAGTAGGTCCAGAAATCTCCACACAGCTCTCCATAGTGGTTGGACCAGTTTGCACTCCCACCAACAGTGCACAAGAGTTCCTTTTTCTCCACATCCTCGCCAACATTTGTTGTTGCTAGTTTTTTAATATGTGCCATTCTCATTGGTGTGAGATGGTATCTCATGGTAGTTTTGATTTGCATTTCCCTGATTACAAGTGATGTTGAACATTTTTTCATATGTCTGATCACAGTTTCTTAATACTGATTGACCAACTTTGAGGAGAGTAAGATAGCCAGGAACAGATTATCATCTCTTTTACCCAAAGATAATCTTTATTTTCACTTATTAATAATTATAAAAATTATTAATATTATTTATTTTACCCAAAGATAATACTATTCCTATTTGAAAATAGGAATATTATTCCTATTTGAAAATAGGAAAAAAAACAGAGTTAGATAGATTAATTACTTGCCTAAAGACACACAACTAGTTGTTGGTAGGACCAAGATTCTAACTGAAGGCTGACAGGCTCTAAATTCTAGGGAAGACAATCCAGATGCTTTTTTTTTTTAAGATTTATTTATTTATGCATACAAGAGCTGGGGTACAGGCCAGAGGTGTGTGTGTGGGGGTGAGAGCATTCACAGAGACAGAGCGGGGACAGAACAGGCAGATTGACTGAAATACACGGCTGAAGGGAGCTGCAGGTGAGTGAGGAGAGGTCTGCTGTGCCCCGGTCGCCTCCCCAGCCGGTGATTGAACTTGTGCTGCAGTGACTGCAGATAGCTTCATAGGTTGCATCTTAACCCCTTGCACCACCAGTGAGGGAGGCCCCCAATCTAAATGCTTTAGAGACTAGGTCCAGTGCTCAGTGTACTATATTTTAAAAATGGTTTGTCTTGTTGCACAAGGAAGCTGTCTCCTTTTGCCTTCCACAGACAAGCATCCCCTAAAATGGCATCTCCTTGTAACTTGTCATCTGTTGATCTTGTCCTTCATCCAGTCCTTAAAACTTTCTTAACAGGATTCATTTTTAATGCTTTTAGTCAAAGCATGTTATAATTTATGGTATATGTTTTTGTCATCTTCCTAATACATTCTATCCCCACACAAAGGAGACCATTCCTTACCCCCTGGGTCCTTGTAGGCTGGCAAATAATTGAACAAGCATCACACACAGATTGATAAGAAAAAAATAATAAAAACATGTATACCCCCCTTATATATGGGAGAGACCCACCAAAACTGAACAACTCACCACATGGCTTCAGATGCCACCCTAAATAACTTAAGGGAGATTGGGGTGAGGAAAATTAAGCTCAGTTAGGGAATTTTACCAAGGAAGGCACAGTAAACAGTAAATAGTAAATGGAGCTGCCTTCTCTATTAAAAAAGAAAAAAGATTAAGAGATTAAGTCCTCCAAGTACAGTAAGGGAGAAACCCTACAAGGAGAAGTTTATATGTAAATGTATTCAGAAAAACAACCTCCATTCAGCCTTTAGAGCATCACCAGTGAAATAAACCTTTGTCAAAAAGACATTTTGGGTGGCAGATTTTTGCTCCTTTAAAATTAAACAATTGTGGGGCCTCCCTGATGGTGCAAGGGGTTAAGCACCCACTATGAGGCAATCTGCAGCCTCTGCAGTATGAGTTTGATCCCTGGCCGCCCAGGCAGCAACTCACATGGTGTAGCAAACCTCTCCTGTCTTGCCCGCGGATCCCCTCAGCAGTGTATTTCAGTCGGTCTGCCTGTTCTGTTCCCCACTCTGTCTCTGGTGAATCCTCTCACCCCCCAAATCTCTGGCCTGTACCCCAGCTCTTGTATGCATAGATGAATAAATCTTTTAAAAAAGATTATACGAAGGAAAAAAAAAAACAATTGCATTAAAAATCCCCACAATCAGATGCAGAATTTTTTATAGAGGTCAGATTAATACAGAGGGAAATAGAGTGTTTACTTCATGGACAAGGGTCTAAAGCTCCTGTTAGAATATTAATTTCATGTAGACACTGCCTCTACCCCTGTTAGAACTGCCCTGTTGACTTGTACACATATGAAATGCGTACATAGGCACACACAAACATACTTAACAACTGTGTGTGTGTGTGTGTGTGTGTGTGTGTGGGAAGGTGTGTGTCAGCTTTGACCCCTACAACTTTTTCTACTATTCCTTCCCTGACAACACCAGCTAGAGACAGTGTTTTGTGAACTTACTTGCTTCTTACAACAATCCCATAAAACAGGTTCTATTAGTATCCGTTTTAAACAAATGTGAAAACTGAGACCCTAAATGTTACTTTCCCAAGGCATTAACTTAATAAATATTTGTTGAATGAAATAAAAGGCTTTAGCTTCATGGTGTGGGTTTCTCTTCATGCAATTGGGTTGATTTCTGCTTTCAAGCTTTAAAGTTCCATACTTTAAAAGGTAAAAATATTTCCAGTAGAAGGGGCTAATGCACCTCATCTTTCTCTTTCAATGGTGACTTACTGGAATTCGAATGAATTTTTGTTTGAATGCTGTTTTACATCTCTGTAAAGTGAGATGATATTAACTCTTAGATTCTGGAAATAGTAATTCCCTCTCTAAGCCATGCTGTTGCAGTTCCTACTTATTTCTGCCTTTAATAGTAAATCCTGGTTCTGTCATCACTCTGGGCCGATTACTTAAACACTTAGAGCACTGAAGCACCAATCAGGTCTGAATGATTATGGCTCAAAATATGGAAGACTTTTGGAGGGGAGCGGACGCTGATAAGCTGTCAAAACCGGTTGAAGCCCTTCACAGATTCCACATCTGAGAACTTCCCTGAGGCTCACAGAAAGAGCCCGATACAATTTGTTTTAGGGGTTATTAGTCATGAAACCAGACACCTGCTTTATACATATATTTAACTAACTTAAGTGAATGTCATTAAGGTAGAAAATATTCCTTTAAAAATGACATTTTGACATCTCCCTCTTTTGTCATATCCCCATACCTAATCCATCATCAGTCTGTACTGTTTTTACCTCTGCTTTCTGGGATCCTTCCAGTTCTCTCTCTCTTTGCCTTACTGCTCTAGTCTTTGCTATGGTTTTTTCTCACTGGAAATGCTTCAAAAGCCTCTAACCTTGTTTACCTTTCCCCACTCTGATCGTTTCCTTCTCACACTTGCACAGCATGATATTGTAAAATAGCCATCTCATGAGATTGTGGTTTTCCCCAGTGGTTTCCTGTTTCCTTGAGGGTAAGGACTAGGATCATTACCCATCCCACAAGTCCCTGACCAGCCTCTCCTCTTCCTCTTCTGTTCTCTCCTGTTCCTGTTCTCCAGTGCTTCTCTACCCTGGCCTTCCTGAGGTGCTTCACCTCCATGCTCTGCCCAGCACAGTGCCCTGACAGACTGGCCCTTCTCCTTGCAATGTGGTTCCCTTCTCTGCTTTCTTCCAAGACTCCATATCTCAGCTGGGGGTGGGGAGTGCTTTCTCAGAAAACTTCTCCTTGACTAAGTCAGTATCATATATCCTTAGAAGTTTCAACTTTCATCAGCTTTGTGAGATAGAGGTTAACGTGTATATATCGTGTCCATCAGAATTTAAGAAGAACAAGACTTGCGGTTTTTCTAGATGGGATTCTCAGCCCCTAGCTAGAGACTGACATTTAGTAGGGTGTAGTAAAAATTTGTTGAATGAAGTATGCAAATTCTTCAAAGAAGCTATGAGTTTTGTGTAATTTTGTTGAGATGAAACCTGGCTAATTATCAGTGCTTATGAAACACTCACCCATTACAGCAGCATGCTGCGGGGTCACGTGTAATGCACCCCTGCAGAAAGCTCTAGCTGCCTCACCTGCCGTGAAGCACTGATAGGCTAGAATATTCTTTAGAAGTGCAAGATATGCTAATGGGTCAGATTCAAGAGCTGAATCACTCTGGCTGACTTGAAGACATTCTCATGGATTAATAGAGTGTACTGTTTTAAGTGAGATCTTTGGGCCAATGTTATTTTTTTGGTAAATGGAAGCCAGAATTAGAACAAATGATTGATATTAGAAATATGAAAAAAGTCATGATTTCCCTGTATTAACTCACTGTTGTGCTATGAAAGGCAGTTTGCTCCTGCCAACTGTGTTTTTCCAGGAGTAGCCCCGCGTCTGCTCTGCCAGGGGCCAGGATGCGGTGTGAACTTCTTCTGCAGGCATTTGTGGGTTTCGCACTCTGCTTACATGGTGACAGTCCCTGAGGCTGGGCCACTGGGGAAACAGGGAAACAGAGCATCTGTATCAACTTCAGAGAAGTGAGAGATAAATCCTTGAGTGGGTTGGAGGGAGAACTGGAGGGAAGGAAGACGAGGAAGGAAGACGAGGATGAAAGACTCAACCATGAAAGGGTTTGATTCTTTGATTTTGTGTTTAATAACATTGACATTTTAATGGCAGGGGAGAGGGCTGGGGACTTGGGTGAGTGGCTGAGCTCTCAGGTTCACTGCTGCCATTGTGGGGTTCCTGGGCTATTTTCTGCAAGGCTGCATGAATACAAAGCCTTCACCTGGGATGATGTCAGAAACTTAATTAAAGCAATAAGAAATAGGACTTATGGCAAAGGAGTAGAGGTGGACTGCTGGTGGAGCAAGATCCTATTTCTTGGTCCCTATGTTACCTGGGAATCATCCATTCTTGAGTTGCTCAGGAAAGACTTTCTCTGGGATACTTTGTTTTCCTGGTATTTGTGTTGCTCTCTAGGTTCTTTGGAAAATAATAGGGAGACCTGACCCTGGATTCTGACCACTGAACTTTAAATCTGGGCAAGTCAGATATAATTATAACATCAAAGGGTCCTGCAGATACAGTCACACCTTGTTTTATTTTACTTTGCTTTATTGTGTGTCGAAGACATTATGTTTTTGTTTTTTCTTTTATACAAATTGAAGGTTTGTGGCAACCCTGTGTTGAGCAAGTCTATCAGTGCCATTTTTATGTTTCTTTTTTTTTTTTAATTATTTTTTTTTTTTTTAAATATCAGGAGAATGCCACATTTTTTTTTTTAAGATTTATTTATTTATACATACAAGCACTGGATACAGTCAGAAGCGCAGGAGGGTGAGAGAATTCACCAGAGCCAGAGCGGGGAGCAGAGCAGGCAGAAGGACCGAAGTACACTGCTGAGGGGAGCAGCGGGCGGCAGGAGGGGTCTGCGCGCCATGTGGGACCCTCCTCTGGTGGCCGGGGAGCAGCCGGGGATTGAAACGGCGCTGCAGAGGCTGCGGGCAGCTTCGCAACCCAGCGCTCAACCGCTGCGCCACCAGGGAGGCCCCATTTTTATGTTCTTTTTAAAAATTAACTAAGGAATATATTTTTAGCACCATTTTTCTTTTCTTTTTTTTTTTAAAGATTTATTGATTTATTGATTGATTGATTGATTGATTTATACATACATACATACAAGCACTGGGTACAGTCAGAAGCGCGGGAGGGTGAGAGAATTCACCAGAGCCAGAGCGGGGAGCAGAGGCAGGCAGAAGGACCGAAGTACACTGCTGAGGGGAGCAGCGGGCGGCAGGAGAGGTCTGCTCGCCATGTGGGACCCTCCTCTGGTGTCCGGGGAGCAGCCGGGGATCGAACCGGCGCTGCAGAGGCGCGGGCAGCTTCGCAACCCAGCGCTCAACCGCTGCGCCACCGGGAGGCCCTTTAGCACCATTTTTCTAATAGCATGTGCTCACTTCATGTCTCTGTGTCATATTTAATGAAGATATGTACATTGTTTTTAAAGACATACTGCTATTGTATACTTAATAGAATACAGTATGGTGTAAGCATAACTTTGATATGTACTGGGAAAGCAAAAATTCGTGTGATTCACTTTATTGTGATGATGATATTTTTTGAGCTGGTCTGGACTGGAACCCACAATATCTTTGAAGTGTGCCAGTAAATCAATAGTGTAGGACCATGACCAGGGAGTGTACAGCTTTACTTGACAAAACTTTCCTTCCATAAAATGGAAGAGGAAATAGAGGTTTATAGAAATTGAAAGAAGAGTTACAGAATAGCCGGAATGCCTTCTGGACTCCCTTGTGAGTTGCTCCAGTTGCTGGCCTAAGACTGTTAACCTCTCCGGATTGTTTTCTGCAGCATTGGGATTGTTTTGCCAACTCATAGAGAGACTGCCAGGTCAAGGAGATTGGTGATTGTTTCCAAACTTTCTAGGCTCAAGGTGCCTTTCAAAAAGATGGGGGATCCTGAGTCTGTCCAGCTCCATATGACAAGAACAGCTTTGTAAGCCCAAATCCAAACACTTTTGCATATAGGGTGGAGCTATTCATGCCAGGGATTGTCTCTTGGAGGCAGAGTATCTAATTCTTGGTCAGTAAAGAGATTGCTTAGCCAGTAAGAGACATTTGCAGGGAGCCATGCACCCTTCTGCTGGAAGGGGAAGAGACAGGGCAGGCACACCCGGCCCTGGATATCTTGAAGAAGGTGAATCCAGACCTGATGGTGGACAAGCAGACTGCAAGCTCTAGGGATCTCGCCTTTAAAACCTACTGTTCTTGAATGCACTGGGTAGTTCTGAAGTTATGCTAACAGGGCAAGCAGGTTGCTGGCTAGCAACAGGCCCAGGTGGCATCTTGGGTGGCTGCCCGCGTTGGCGCCACGTGAGGATTGTGTCCCCTGTGGGCATTCTCTCTGGTTACTTGCTACAGCTTCCATTTGAAGGGAAAATCTATTCTAATAATCCCTTGGAAGAGGAGGAGAAGCAAGATGGAAGGAAGAGGAGAAGCCAGGACTGCAGGGCCTAGCAGGAGCACCCCTGCATCAGCTTCCTGGTTATTTTCAGTGTCTGATATCCAGGGTGTACTAAGCCATTTTCTTTCTTTCAGCCACTCTTGTTTTTATTCTTTCCCTATTCACTGATTAAAAATATTTATTCTTGGGCCTCCCCGGTGGCGCAGCGGGTTGAACACAACGCTGTGAAGCTGTCTGCAGTCTCTGCGGTGCTGGTTCGATTCCTGGCCCGCCAGGGAGATTCCACATGGTGCGGCAGACCTCTCCTGTCTTGCCCGCTGCTCCCCTCAGCAGTGTATTTTGGTCCTTCTGCCTGTTCTGCTCCCTGCTCTGTCTCTAGTGGATTCTTTCACCCTCTCACACCTCTGGCCTGTACCCCAGTGCTTGTATAAATAAATGAATCTTTAAAAAAAAATCCCTTAAAAAAATTTATTCTTGGAAATAAAGTGTTATAAAATTGCCCATGGTAGGGGAGGAAAAGTGATTTTACCTCTTCCCTTCTGAGTTCTTGGCTGATACCCCTGTAATAAAAGATTAATAAGAGAAAAACAGAATTTTATTAACATGCATACTCAAGTTTACACGTGAGACCCACAGAAAGATGAGTGACAATCCGAGGTGACACAGAAGTCAGATTTAAATGTGTTGTTAATAAGGAAAGGGGAGGGGGGATGTAGACCTCTTAGGGGAGAGTGAATGCTCGGAAAGATCAGTGGGTCCTAGAGAAATGGGGGGATGTTAATTCATGACAAGCTTTGTTTAGTGTCCTCTCTTCTAATAAGTCAATCTTCCCTGGTTGATGAGACTCCAGGGAAAGGATCTATAATATAATCTATAGTTACTTTTGCAGGATCTAGCTTTAAGAAGAGAAGGGGAATTCAGAGGTGGCATAATTTGGGGTGGTATGTCCTAAATGCCTATCATGTTTTGGGTAAAATATTTTACTATCCTTCACCATGAACACTAGATTGGTGGAGGGGTTTATACTGATGGATCTGTCCCCAAAAGTCATGTAATAGAGAAAAGCTCATTCCTAAATTTTTTTTTTAAAGATTTATTTATTTATGCATACAAGAGCTGGGGTACAGGCCAGAGGTATGGGGAGTGAGAGGATTCATCAGAGACAGAGTGGGGAACAGAGCAGGCGGATAGACCGAAATACACTGGTGAGGGGAGCAGTGGGTGAGTCAGGAGAGGTTTGCTGTGCCATGTGGGTTGCTCCCTGACTGGCTGGGGGGATGGAACTCGTGCTGCAGAGGCTGCGGACAGCTTCATAGTTTGCTACTTAACCCTTGCGCCACCAGGGAGGCCCTCATTCATAAATTTTTGCTTCTAAGTTCCATTCCATGTGGTCTGAGCAGAAGAAAATAAAGGTGTATCTTGGAAAGGATGGACTTGTGAAAACAAGTTTTTCTTAATTTTTGTAAATGATCATTTCTTTGCAAAGATACAAGCACAGTGATTTTTTTTTCAAGTCAACATTAGACAATGAGGGAAAATTTTAAGGGGGAGGCTGCTCATGGGGTGTGTTTCTTATTTGCTTCTCAGGAGGAGCTGAATTGCTCTGGAGAAAAGGGATCACCTTAACCTCACTTAAATTCCTGGGCTTCCCGGGGCCTAGTTGGAGGGACAGAGCTATGATTGTAACAGCTGCTCCTGGGAGGGGGAAGAGGGCCTGGCCTGTGTCCACCGTGGGTAGCAGACCCTAGAAACCAGGCCAGCATTAGTTGGCATGTGATGAAACATTCTGATACATGAGTTAAGTTTTTTCCTCCATCTCACAATTTTGAAGGTCCTCAGATGTGAAACCATGAATGCCCTTGGACTTTTTGTACTGTTCTGCCCCAGAAACTGCCCAGTGTGCTGTGACTGTTGTTGGCTCCTTCTTGATTTCTGCAAGTACTTCTCTATCTTAAAATCTGTCAGCCTTTTTTTTTTTCCCCCTCAGATCAAGTCTGGGGGTGAATTATGTTTTTTTTGGCTAAAGCACTGTGATAGGCAAATTTCACTTTTCCTACCTCAACTTTGGAATAGTGCAACAATGCTCATCAGTGTATCCGTATGTGAAAAGCAACCTGATTTAATGATTGATTCATATTGAGTTGAACCAAGTTAGCTAGTCTCTTCTTACGTAACCTAATGAGTCTTTGGGAAAGTGACCTTTGAACATGCAGTGCTACTGCAAAGACACTTTCTCTGTCCTGCTTGGAAATGCACAGTTCTTACCTTACAAGGGGGAGCTGGAAGATTATGAGACATAAATGCATGATTGCAAAAATTGCAATCTTGAAGGGACTGGCACATCTCAGCACACTGTGTGTGGCAAACTGGGTGTCTTGGTCAGTCCTTAATGTAGCTATGCCCACAATGGGAACCTTCTGCCTCTTTCATCTTCACACTGAAGTTTTTTTTTTTTTTTTTTCCTAATGAAAATGTGCTAGGAGGGAAGGGGGCTGGGATAATAATTTCCTTTCTTTCCCTTTTTAGCTTCGGCAGCAAGTTCTCCTTTAATAAAAAGCATGATGGGCAAGTGTGAGAGCGTCCAGCTTGAAGTTTGAGACACTAAACCGTATCCAAGCATGCCAGACGTTCACCAGGGGAATTTGAAACTGACTCCTCTCCCCACCAAGGAAGGCACTGCCACTTCGCTGCTGCACTCACTCACTCTTCCAAGCCCAGACCCTTGAAGCAGAAGATTTTCAAAGAAGTAGGGGTGTGTCGTTGCAGCTGCTGCATCAAACAAAAGCAAACAGATTAAATTAATTTAGGCTTCAAAATCAGTCCCATTCTCTTCATATAATACTTTCAAACATGGCGAGAAATGTCATCTCAGATGATTGAGGCTAATCCACTTTATCTCTTTTTCCTCTTGCCTCTGAATGCAAACTATCAAGACATACCTCACCAGTCAAAATAAACTCCTCATTCAAATGCTTCCGTCAGCTTTTAATAAGAGACTTCTCTGCTCTATACACAAAACAACTCCGTTTCTAACACACTTAAGGGGCTGTGTGCAAAAAAAGAGGAACAATGTACTCATTAGTCTGTTAAGTTGCCAGCACTCAGCAATTAAAAGGTATGGCCCGTGGAAACACTGCAAAACAGCAGTTAGCCCCATTGTCTTTCTCATTAACAAGATTGTTATTTTAGCTCTCCAGGTACCAAGCTTAAGAAACAAAACATTCTTGGCGTCTAAAGCACTCCAGGAAAATAAGGAGTTGTTGACAGCTAGGA
>NW_023604890.1:0-31146 GCF_014898055.3 Talpa occidentalis
TTTATCATGGTACTGTGACTATATAAGATAATAACTTATGAAGTATTCAGCTAAAGGACATTACAGGAATTCTTTGAATTTTTAAAAAAAATTCTGTAAGTCTCAAATGATTTCAAAATTAAATTTTAAAAATATGCTTTATTTAAAAAAAAAATTGCATTTCGAGGGCCTCCCCGGTGGCGCAGCGGTGAGAGCGCTGGGTTGAGAAGCTGCCCGCAGCCTCTGCAGCGCCAGTTCGATTCCCGGCTGCTCCCCGGCCACCAGAGGGGGTCCCGCACGGCGCGCAGACCTCTCCTGCCGCCCACTGCTCCCCTCAGCAGTGTGCTTCAGTCCTTCTGCCTGCTCTGCTCCCCGCTCTGGCTCTGGTGAATTCTCTCCCCCTCCCGCGCTTCTGACTGTATTCAGTGCTTGTATAAATAAATAAACAAATCTTTAAAAAAAAATTGCATTTCCAAACAATTTTCTAAAGAAAACATTTAGGAAATACCAATTTAAGAGAAAGTTATTATTAAAGTAGGATGACAGAAGACAGATTCAAAAAGCAGTACTGAGACTCAGCAAGTGACTGGGGTGCGAGGAAGGAGTCAGGCCATGTTCAGTCTACCTGCCTGGTGAGGCCAGAGAGGTCTGTCTCAGCCATACAATGACTGGGGGAAAGAGCTGGGTTGATGAAGAGAACAAATGAGATCAGGACACATGACCAGTTCTGATTCTAATTATTCCTGTTCTTCACATTTTTTATATACATATATAATACATATACACACATACACATTTAAAGCTTATCACCTATTTGTGATAAGCAACTTCCCTCTATACCCTCTTTTGTTCTTTCAATATGTATAGCCTCCCATTTCATTGCCAGGTATGAAAGCAAAGAAAAAATTATCTAAAAGAATTCACAAGAATCCCAGTATGGATTTTTGAAAACATGGATTTATTTTCCCTCCATACTATTCAGATCAGCACTTGTTTTATTGAGGTTGTTGGAATTCTGCACTTAAAAAGCTATTCTCTGGAGATCATTCACAGGTAACTTGGTAATGGGAATTTTATGGGCACTACACCTAAGAGGACAAAGCAAACTGCACAAAAATGAATAATGATGTAATGTATATATATATATATATAAATTAAAAATAAAAAATAAATTTTAAAAAGATATTCTCTGGAGATTCTAGGATGGCTCCTCAAATCTAGCACTCTGGTATGATTAGTAAAGACATGGTAATTCACATTCATTTTTTTCTATGCTCTGTAATGCATTACAAATACAATATGATTTTTTAATTATATTTAAATTTATGTATTTTAAGTATATATTGAAAAATATATTCAAGCAGTCAGATGTATCCTGATGTATTCCCAGCCCAAATATCAGATAAAAATTGAAAATAACAGACTTATGACTCCAACACCAAGATTATTGTCTGAATTATTGTGTGAATTTTGTGAATGTTTGCTTTTTGTGAAAAATTAATACAATGCCGTCCAAACTTAATTATGTAGAATCTTTGGGGAATGTATTGTTCTAGAAATCTAAACATGGATTTTGGTCTTAGTGTTGTTGAAACTTTCTAAATGTTAATGATGTTTAATTTAATAAAAATAAGTTAGGGAAATGAAACTAAACAGACAAATGAGACAGAGATCAAATCAGGAGAATTCAGTCACTCATTAAAAAGGAAAGCATTTGTAGGAAAATCCCAAGGCTGGCACTCAGGTGTTGAACCTAGGTGACAAGAACAATTGCAGTAACATTACAGAAAGGAGGAGATCATGAACAGAGAATTACCAGTGATAATCTTAGCTCATTTATTTTATCTATTACATAATAAAATTATAGAAGAGTTTAATTTGAGTAGGAGAATGAAACACTGGTTTCTGGCAATGAGAAAATTTGACCTGGTGTCAATTTCAGCTATTGCTTGGTACTTTATGGCTACTATTTCCTCATGTTATTTACCTTCTGCTTTTACTTTTCATTGAAAAGGCTTGATAACGTGCCTTGGATATAATAGGCTCTCAAAGCATATTTCATAATTACTGCCTTATGAGACATATATGGATAGATAAGCAAAACTAAGCAAGCAAATTTTAGTATCTCAAAGGACAGTAACTACTGTAAAGGAGTGACTCAGGTGTGCTATGTTATCTTCTCTATAATTTGCCGCAAAATAGTTGAGCACATGAACAATGTGCTGTGTACATATGTTAGTTCCACTGTACCCTGGAATGGGTCTAGTGCTGGATATGTCATGGTGAGTTCACATTTCCAGTATCCTAATCAGGAGAACAGTTCACAGTTAAAAAACTCAAAGCAAAAGTATATGGATCAAAGGCAGCTTTCTAAAAGCCTTCAGCATCTTTTCTATGATCAACACAAAGTGTTTATTTAGCATACTTGATATTAGAAATATCACTGTTCTGCTGAAATGAATGGTCCTTAAATTATATGAATTGTCTGGAAATATTCTTCAGGCTATGTTGGTTGCTCTGTATGCCAGAACATGTGAATCTAGCCAGTTCACAAACCCTACAAACTCTGAAATGGGACTCTGGGATTTGGGTTCTCACCAGACCCTTCCCTTAGTTAAAAATTTGAGGACACTGTTGCCTCACTCCAACTAGCTGTATCGTTCTACTATAATGTGGTAAGAAGCAGCTTTCAAATGTCCAAAAGGTCAAAGAGCTAGTGCTTCATTAAGCTCACAGATCAGGTTTTGTGATTGATTCACTGCTGTTTGCTAGTAAATGTTGGTATGTACGTGGCAAAATTTATCCAGATACTTGCTTGATTTCCATTAACAAATGTATGTAAGAAAAATACTCTGGTCCTTGACCACCTTTAAATATCTACCTTAAAAAGAACTTAATGACTACAAATGATCAGTCTATAGTAGGCAGTGAAGATGACTCTTAGGGAGTTACATTTAAGCTGAGACATAGAGGAAACCAGTTAAAGAGTGGAACTAGGAATATTTCAGAGGTAAAAAGGATGGTTTATATGATTAGAACTTAGAGAATAAGGGAGAAAGTGATGAGAGATGAAATCAAAGGTCAAAGAAGACATGACATAGAATTTGAGTTGGATTTTAAGACACTGAGAAGATAAAATATATTTTTAACCAGGAAGATGGCATGATTTAAATTTAGAAACATGATTCTGGAATTTCTTGGAGAGTGGATTGAAGGACAGTAACAGTAAAAGAAAATAAAACCAATCTGTAAGGCTTTTCCGATCAACAAATTGGAGAAGATAGTGGATTGGACTTGGGTAGTAGCAGTGTAGATAGAAATGCCTAGACAACAACCCTAAGAGAAAGAGGGAAAATGACATGTGAGGAAAAAGAAGAAATAAGGATGGAGTTTAGGATTCGGATATGAGCAGTGTTAGATGCTGTTGCTAGTTTATTGTGATGAGAGACTGGGGATTGCACCACTAGAAGCTTTTATCTCTTTTCAATATATAAAATAATAGCAATCAAACAGATTATTTTTAAATAATTTTAATAACTGGGGAAATATTTCAGATATATCACAAATGTACATAGGTGTCATAAAAGCATCATCATCTAGAAGTAGAAGGTATACCTTCTCAGATTGGAAAATTCTGCCATGCTGATGATACAAAATTGATTGTCATTCCATAATGCCTTAAAGCAATTAGTGTTGTATCAGTCTTTCACATTTGACTAAAAGTAAAATTGAAAGCAAAAAAGGCCATAGGGAAATGGTTCTTTTTTTTTAAGTTGGATAATATACATAGCACTTTCATTTTAAATTAATTTATATAAAATACAAGGAAATATTTGCAATGCATAATTATTATTTAATAGAAAGATAGAAAATTCTTCAGACAATGAAATGTGAATGAAGATCTTCAGGATAAACAACAGATTTTAATTAATCAGTTCAACTAATCCAAATCCATAGAAAATTAGGGCCTCCCCAGTGGCGCAGCGGTTGAGCGCTGGGTTGCGAAGCTGCCCATGGTCTCTGCAGCTCCAGTTCAATCCCCGGCCACTGGGCGAGGGTCCCACATGGCACGCAGACCTCTCCTGCTGTGCCTGCTGCTCCTCTCAGCAGTGTACTTCGTCAGTCTTCCTGTTCTGCTCTCCACTCTGACTCTGGTGAATTCTCTCACCCTCCCGTGCTTCTGACTGTACCCAGTGCATGTATAAATAATAAAATAAATCTTTAAAAAAAATACATAGAAAATTATGTTGTAAGGAATTTAAAGTCAACAATAATAATAATTATAACATAGCTATTATTTACTAGGTGGATACTATGTTCCTGGCATCTTCCTTTGAAGTATATAATGCATAATCTTCTCAAGAGTAATGCAAGATAGGCTTTACTATATCTAATTTATATTTGAAGGAACTGGGACATAAAATAAATATCTTATCCATGGTTGTATGTCAGTGATTGAGGATGGAACATCAAACTTGATTCTGATGTTTCCCAAACACTACTATATTGAGGATACTTTCACTAATACATAAAACAAAAGGTAATATCAATATTAATGCATCTTTTAATATGTGGCTTGGAAAGATACTAGCTCTGTAAAGAGTCAATTTGCAAAAGTTTTAAATTTATTTAATAGTCTTGTGTAAGTCAAAATTTTCAAATTGTGAGATTTTCACATCCCATATGTACTAGACAGAGAGAACATTTTCTATTCTAAAGTATCCCCACTAATGGAAGGGATCATCAGATCAAGATCCTAAACACTAGACAATTCTTTAATACTAGACTGTACTAGACTGTACTTACATGAAACGATGCCAGGTTCTGGGAGTACAAGAAAAGTAAACAGGAAAATCAGAGAATGAGGATTCAATTTATAGAATGATGTCTGTCTCCTAACCCTTCTCAACATGTCAGTACCTTCTTCAACCTCTGTAACTTTCAGATGTATGTAAAAACCCTGCCTAAGCAGAATTCATCTGATTCTGTTCCTGAAGTATGCTTCATTTGACTTTCTTTCCTGAAATCAACACTGTTTATTCAGTTTATTCTTTTTTCCTGACCATTGGGTCCTGATTTTATATTTGTACAGGAACTATGCTGTAAAAAATAGTAAAAATTCAATGAGTTTCATGTGACAGGAAGTTAATTAAATAATCTATATATAACTATTACTTAGTTATATATATATATATAATTCATTTACCATTAGCTTAATTACCATTACTGAATTTCCATTAAGTGAAATTCTTTCATCTATTATACTAACCTCAGCATATTACATTCCACTTCAGTACAGGATTGATATTAGCATTCAACTAGTTCGATGTCATTGCAATCTTTAGAATACACTTGGAAAATGCATTAATATTTCACTGATACAATAGTCTGAATGTTTGTGTACCCCCAAGTATCATATATTGAATTTCTACTCCCCCCACCAAGTTATGTTTTTAGGAAGTTGGGTCTCTAAAACATGCTTAGGAATAAGAGTTGAGTCTTAATAAATGGAGTTAGGACCTTGTAAAAGAAGCTGGAGAGAGCACCATCATGTGAGGACACAGCAAGAAGGCATAGTCTCTGGAACAGGAAGACAGCCCTCCCCTCACCATGCTGACACCTTGATCTTGGACTTTCCAGTTGCCTGTGAGAAAGAAATCACTGCTATTTATTAGCTATGCAGTCCTGGTGTTTTGTTACAGTAACTCAGATGATTTAAGGCAACCAACCAATAACATTTGCTTCTGAACACTTCTAATACTACTTTGCAAACGTCTTGAATCTGAATTGTGTTTATTTTGAAAATGGATCCCCAAAGAATAAACGATTCCACTAAGATCAGGAAAAAGACAAGGATGTCCACTTTCACCACTACTTTTCAACATGGTATTGAAACCCTCACTGGAGCAATTAGGCAAGAAAAAAGCACAAAAAGGATCCAAATTGGAAAAGAAGAATTGAAACTATCTTTATTCACAGAAGACATTGTTATATACCTAAGGAATTCAAGAAACTCCACCAAAAATGTACTAAAAATAATAAATGAATATAGTAAAATGGCAGGACAGAAAGTCAGCATATAAAACACTGTGAATAATGAATTAGAAGAAAGATTTTTTTTTAAATTCCATTTACAATAGAGATAGATGCTCCTTATAATTTTGTAGACTTAGTTGCACTAGCTATATGAAAATATAATTAAAATTTCCTTTTCTTACAAATGTTTGTGGAATAAATAAAGGTTAGGAATTATCACATTTAAGTTCACAGTATTAAATTATTTTATCCAAACTAGAATAATATTTTTAATACCCTCTATTTTTATTAAACAGGGGAACAGCAGTTTTGGGGTAATCAGAACTTTGCAATAAAATCCTGTGTCTTTCAAATACTAAGAGATTAGCATCCACTTTCCAAGGTGGGTGGTGTCAAAACGACCACAAAGAGTATCCAAATTCTGCTTCATATTCCTACATAAGGATAAATGTTGAATTATTTACTTAAAAATACATAATCTTTGCTACTGGATCCTATGGAAATCATTTCAACTCTCATTGTACCAGTTTTACATCAATGGTAGAAATAGACATACTTGGATTGGAATTCTAGCTACTCCATATCCTGGGTAAACTTTCAAAAGTTCCACTCTCCATCTACAAAGTAGAGATAGAAATTGTATATTATTTATTGAGTTATTTCAAGGCTCAGAAATTATCCATGTAAGGGACTAAGCATAATGACTGCACATAATATGTACTGAATAGATTTGAGCTGATAATAATTATGTCACAAGCACCAGCATGCCCATGAAGATAAATTAGCTTAAAATTCACAAGATGTGTGGAACTCCTCAGAGGAAAGTGTTACATGAATGGTGGGCATTACATAGAATATTATTATACATAGAACATTGAAGGCACTGCCGCTTACTAGAAACAAAGACATGATTAATTAGCTGCAGAAAATTTTAAATGAAATTTTCTGTATAGTAAAATAATTATTTTCATATCAAGGAACTAACAGAAAAATGTTTGGAAAATTGAAAAAACACAACAGAGAGGGTCCATCATGGGTGATCCAGGGAGCAGTAACAGAAGGAAACAAAAAAAGAATTTGTCATGTAATTGCATTCTGTCAAACACTTAGATAAGCAGCCAACAGTTTTGCATTAGAATGCATTTGGTTATCCCCTTTACAATGGGTTACTAATCCTATAAATATTTATTACTGAACTAAAGAAAGGAGCATAAGCTTTTACCCTTTGTGAAAGGTCTGTAACCTGCACGGTGCCAGTGAAGTATGAAACCCTGATGATTTGGTTACTTCTTAATATGTTAAAGGCTAGACTGAGCTTGGCACATGTGAGCACTCTGAATGCAGTTGTCAGAGGCACACTCCTGGAGGGCAATTGTGAGCATATGCTTCAGTGGGTGAGCTATCAAACCCACAGCTGCTGTCTACCCCGACCTGAAGCGGGACAATGTAGACCCATGGATTAGTAGATTTAACCTTGAATAGTTGGGAATAAGGTTCAATCCCTTATGAATACACTGAATACAAGGACAAAAGGAGAAAGAACAGGAGGAGGAACCCTTTCTTTGAGATAATTCTGTATCTGTATACATTAAATAATATTAAACTTCCACTGTGGCATGGAGGAAATAGATTGGTTCTTATTACTACATACACACTCTCCATTTACAATTCTAGAATACTGTATGTGTTGAATAAACAAACAAAAAATACTTCACTTATGGCTTTTCAGATGTTTCCATATCCTATCTATGCCAAAATTTATTTAAATAGCTAATAATAAAAATGTAAAAATAAGAAAAGGATTGAAAAAGTTATTGCTTAAACAAAGAAAATTATCAAAAATAACAGGAACGATAGAAAAAAATCAAAATCTAGGTTGAGAAAATCTATAGTAACTAAATATGATACTTAATTATAAATTTCCTTTGCAACCAGAACAGAGGAGAGTGCAATGAGTAAATACAACCATCCTCTTAATTTATAATGCTATGATGCCTCCTCAAACCTGCACATCAATCCACCATTTGTTCCCCTTGCTGTGTTCGTGTGATAATGAGTACTAGAAGGCAATGAGCAATGGGCTCATTATCTCCATCTGTGTGCATGTGATGAATAGTATATCATTAGTTTTATTGATAATTGAGGTGAAAACTCAGGAGCTACTTATGAAGTTAAAAGATTGGGATTTTTATCAAAATCACAATGAAATATCACCTTACACCACCAAGAATGACCCATATTAAAAAAAAAAAAAAAAGCTAACAACAACAAATGCCAGTGAGGATGCGGAGAAAAAGGAACCCTCTTACACTGCTGGTGGAAATGCAAACTGGTCCAACCACTATGGAAAGCTGTGTGTAGAACCCTCAAATTATTAAAAATGGATCTACCATATGGCCCAGCATTTCCACTCCTAGGAATCTACCCAAAAGACACAAAACCTTAATTCAAAAAGATTCTTGCACTCCTATGTTCATCGCAACGCTATTTACAAGAGCTAAAATATGGAAACAAGTTAAATGCCCCCAGATGACTGGATCAAGACGATATGGTAAGTGTATACTACTCAGCAATCAAAAGATAAAATTATACCATTTCCAGCAACATGGATGGAGCTGGAAGGGATCATGCTCAGTGAAACAAGTCAGAAGGAATAAGAAAATATGGAATGGTTTGACTTATAGGAGGAACATAGGGTCCAGGGATCAGGAAAAAAAGACAACTAGCAGTCATACTATAAATTGGAGACATTCAGCAGGGGAGGGGAAGAGAGAAGGATCAAAATGGGAGAGAAGACCACAGTAGCCTATGGTGACAGTTTACAGGAGTCTTAATGGTGGTAATTTTATGGGGACAACACCTGAGAGGAGAACTCAAACACTGAACAAAATGAACAATGATGTAAACATACATAACTAAATAAATAAAAAATAAAGATTGGAATTTTTAATGCAGACATTCTAAAAGGGAAATAATAATTCATTCATTATGCTTACATGCTATTGAGAAAAACATAGTTTTGAACAAGTAAATTGCAACTCTGATATATACCTCTCAAAGTGATGGGTATACATACTCCTCTTGTTACCAATAGCAATGAGATTCTACCTATCCCTATTTAACCAGAACATTTATGTCTGCCTAAGTGTGTGGTAGTTAAAGATGCCATTTCTGGAGTTTGAATTCTAGGCAATGATTAGCCTAGGTGATGATGATTAACTTTCCAACCCCAGTCAAGTTATTTAGCTCTCTTTTCTTCCAGTTTCTCCCCTTTATTGTGTGTATTTTAGCAAGCCCTACTGCCTAAGAATTCTGTCATAAGGATGAAATGGCTCCTCTTATAATGGCAGTCTCATGCTTTCATGAGCATGTGGAAAAAGCTTCAAGGTCACTTGAGTCCCTGCCTTAGAATTCTCAAATCTCACTTCTGTGGCATTCCATTAGTCATTAAACCAACCCAGATTCAGGAGTTCAATCCAGATTCTAGATGGGAAAAGTTTGCAAAGTACTGTCGTCATTTTCACAAACTTCCTTGTAGCAGTAGAGATGAAAAGACCACAGAGAATGTGGGATGAGTAGATGTTAACTTTTGTTTGGATGTGGGGAAGAAAAAGAAAAGGAACCAATGATGACACCAAATTTTCTATTCTGAGCAACTAGGTGAATATTTTTGTAAATCCATTGGTATTAAATTGAAAACCATTTCAATTTAAAATATTATTTATAGTTTTTCAAAACTACTAATCGATTATTGTTTTGAGAACCATAATCCTCAATGTTGTTTAAATATTGTTGAATTTGATTTGATTTTGTAACTTGAGGGCTAAAAATAACCTATTAACTGTACAGATTAAAATAAATTACTTGTACTCAATACATAAGAATGAACTCCATATACCCTGATTTAGAGTAAAACATAAATAACTGACTTTCTAATAAATAGGTACAACAAAGCTATATAAAAGGAGTGATCCTTAATACTCTTATATAGTCCCAGTGCCCTATCAATTACAATGGAAAATGTGTTAACATCTTCTCTTAATGGAATACCCCTAACGGTGTAAATGCCCATTCTTTATGGTGAAATTAACTTATTTTAGGTAGATGTTTTGGCTTTCATTTATATAATGAGTGAAAGCATATCTGTGAAAAAATTATTTCCATATTCATAACACAAATTCCAAAGAATCAAATGCATTACCTCCAAAATATCTTGAAAGTGAATATTATTAAACATATATTTTTTCCTATAAGGTAGTTGAATTATTTTGGTTATTTATTTTTTAATGCTATTTATTTTGAATTGAGGTAATATTTGGATACTCCCTGCAGGTATCACTACCATAGTGCACTCACCACCAAATCACCCATAGTGCACACCACAGTCCATTGTGCTTCCTTCCTTCTTTGTTCATACCTTCCCCTACCTCTTCTCCCACCTGATGCTTCAGCTCTGTGGTCAACTATCAAGCATCAGTTTTTAAGCTTGTCTTTATCTGACTCTTAGCTTAGTCACTTATATTTCACTTATTTGGTACTAATCAATACAAATATCACATGTTGAGTCGAATTCATGATCATGGATATTAACATAAAAATTACTGCAGTTGGGGACCTTTTAGCTTTCATCCTACCTATGAAAGTTAATTTGGTAACTTTACTGTAACTATTTCTCCATGTCTTCCCTTCTCTATCTCCATTACCACTGCCTTAATTTAGACTGTACAATTCCTTAACAGGTCTTCATACCTTTATCTTTTCCTCATGACTTTTCTCTACATGTTTCAAAATTAAAATCTTATTAACTTCTATACATATAAAGTAATATTTCTATTACCATCAGAGTTCATACCAAAACAATATTTTAATGGAGTTCATAATAAATTAACAGATTAATTTAACTCAAATTCTCAATGGAAGAAAATTGAGTTGTTAGTCCAAAGGCCAAACTATTCATTTTCATGGCTATAATTGAAGCACTGTGTTCAACAATTTTTGAGTGGAAATATTGGAGATAACTTATTATTTAGTATTTAGTGCTTTAAATTTCAAAGTATTGGGATTTATTTGTATTTTCCCAAGTTTATTTCATTCCACATGTAGTTGTTGGAATATGATTTATATGATGTTGCAATAAGGTGACTGCCTTTCAATTGTCTATATTTGAGTTGTTCATGATCATCTTCTAAAAATCTAGATGTCTTTGGTTAATGAAAAGAATGCATTTACCAAGTACTTGTTCATGAGAAAGAGAGAAAGAAGGAAACATGGTCCTTAGTCTCAAGGGCCTCATGGCCTTGAAACAGACTTTTTTTTAAAGATTTATTTATGTATACAAAAAACTGGGGTACAGGCCAGAGGTGCTGAGGGTGAGAGGATTCACCAGAGACAGAGTGGGGAACAGAACTGGCAGATTGACCAAAGTACACTGCTGAGGGGAGCAGCGGGTGAGTCAGGAGAGGTCTGCTGTGCCATGTGGGTAGCTCCCTGGCGGGTGGGGGATCGAACTCGTGCTGCAGAGGCTGTGGACAGCTTCATAGGTTGCATCTTAACCCTTTGTGCCACCAGGGGGGCCCTGAAACAGACTTTTAACAGATAGAAATAGTTTAGTATGGTGCAGGATTAGGTGTCAAACTACATTGGACTAGAGATGCGATTTATTAAATCTTGTGAAATTAGGGAAAGCTTCAGAGCTGAGCTGGTAGCTGAAATAAGGAACTTACATATAGAGAAATTAGGAAGTTAGGCCTTGAATTCTGAGGCAATGGCATAAAATGATTGTATGGAAATATGGTTCAGGGAAATAGAATGACTTACTTATGCCTAAGTTTAAATAGGAAATACTGGTGGAACATGAAAGACTAAAAGATGCTGGACTCCCTGTTCTGCAGTGTTCTACGACTCCCTGTATCCACGACAGCACACACAGGGCACAATATTAATTTGAATTACCTGAAATGAACATTTTTATACATCCAAAGAGTCAAATATTGGAATTTTATAAACTCAAACTTCTAAAATTCATACATAGAGCATTCAACTTTAGTGAGTTTCTTTAACCTAACACATTTACATGAGAAAAAGAGCCTCTCTTAATGCATTTTTGGGGTAAAGAATGGTTTAGTGAGACAATGCAAAAAGAGTTCTCCTGCAAGTCCAAGAATGAGAATTGAACTCAGCTGAATATCATGGAAAATAAATAGAAATGACATCCAGATTGCTCTTGTCAGGGTATTGCTGTTCTTCCTGTTCTACTCTCCCACTTGGCTTTCACTATCAATTGATTTATTTGACTTACTCATAGTTTCCACTTCTCATGCCTTCAACTTACTACGGACACCATATCTCCATCCCTTTTCCTAATCACTCCTGTTGGCCTTAACATTCTCCATCAACTGACAGCATGCACACACATTTGAAATCCTCAGAGGATGAATCTCATGGACATAGCTCATCTTTCAGTGCTAGGCCATAGATCACAGGAAGTTCACAAGCTGGCTGTCTTTCTGGGCCCACTACCCACCTCCAGGTCAACTGCCTTTGACTATGAAATAGCATAGTTATTTAGTGTTAAGAGATATGAATGGGGTCATTCCCCTACAAGAGAACGTGATTAGCAGACTTAGGGAGGCTGATTAAACACGGCTAGTTCCCCTGGAAGGTTGGGATAAGTGTCTCTGAGGAAGTTCTGAATATCTGAGAGGACCTTAACATTAACATTGCATTTTCTTTTTTTTTTTTTTTTTATTTATACAAGAACTGGGGTACAGTCAGAGCCACGGGAGGGTGAGAGAATTCACCAGAGGCAGAACAAGGAGCAGAACAGGCAAGCGGACCAAAGACACTGCTGAGGGGAGCAGCGGGTGAGGCAAGAGAGGTCTGCCGCGCCATGTGGGTTTCTCCCTGGCTGGCCGGGAATCGAACCCGTGCTGCAGAGGCTGTGGACAGCCTCACAGTGCAGCGCTCAAGTCACTGCACCACTGGGGAGGCCCAACATTTCATTTTCAATTCTAATAATATCTAAGAAATGTGTCTCTAATATCATTTTCCAAAATATCCATAATCACCATTAAACCTGACATTTCTTGGTTAAATAATTTCTATCATTGCTGGGATTTGAGCCCAAGAGAGGGGGAAAAATCACTAATTAAGTAGCTACAGCATGATGTCCTTTTTTAGTAACTAAATCCTTTGGAGTATATAAGTGGTACTTTACAGACATTCCTTTTATACCTACCTATATTAAACATACTTGAATGTCTGCTTTTTAGTGTTAAAAGGCCTCTCTTTGAAAGCCAGTAACTTCTAGGAAAACTGGTAAGCCATAGTACTGGCAGTAGCTTTTCTTCTTCTTTTCATCTCATGTATTTTTTTTAAGATTTATATATTTTTATAGAAGAACTGGGGTACAGTCCAGAGGCGTGGGAGGGTGAGAGGATTCACCAGAGACAGAGCAGTGAGCAAAACAGACAGACGGACTGAAATACACTGTTGAGGGGAGCAGCGGCAAGACAGGAGAGGTCTGCCGCACCATGTAGGTATCTCCCTGGCTGGATGGGACTCGAACCCACACTCAGAGCCTGTGGATAGCTTCACAGCACTGCACTCAACCTACTGTGCTACCAGGGAGGACCTCATGTGCTTTTTCTTTTTTAACCACTGTTAGTAGCTTTTGCCCACATAGTATTTTATTTCTCTGCAGGAATTAAGGTAGCTTGACTAGCAAGGAACAACTTCATAATGAGGTGATTATTTTTAACATGTGTAGATTCTAGTCTAGTCTGGCTCTAATAAATATCAAATAGAGCATGAGACAAACGTCACAGAAATTTCTTTTCACTTCCTATGTGGTGAATAAATATAAGAAGAAATCCATTCAACAGTCACTATTAAATGCTCTTAATAAATGAAATGTCCATCAGGCAAAAGCGAAATTCAGTAACACTAAATGAATAATAGTCCTTAACCCTGATGCTACACTCAGGAAAACATGTGCCCTCAACTCCCACTAAATCAACCTAGAACATGCCCACACCTCTACTAAAGTGTTTGAGGAGTGGGCGGAGCAACATGGCGGCGAGGAGACGCTGCGAGTAAGATCTCCATTAAAAAAAGTTAATAGGGAGGAAAAGCGGCAGGTCCCAGTGAGAACTGGGACACGGAAGATAAACGGACGACTCCAGCAAACTACCCGAAGAAGAAAGTTGCCATAAAAGAGGACGAGAAGGGAGGGAAGCGCAGAACCCTGCTCCCCTCCCCCGCCCACAGAGGCGGCACTCTCCGCCGGCAGAGAGGAGGAAACAACAAACCAAAACGGCCAACAAGAAAAACGGACACAGCAAGCGGGACTGTGAGTGGAAAGGAACTATTGCAGCCACCACACCCCGTGAACGGGAGCTGAGGCGAACCCTGCAGGATCCGCCGCGGAGGTGAGCTCCAGGCGCCATTAAAGAGAGCCCCGCCCCCCAGGAGGAGACCAGCCCCAGCACACAGCCCGGCCGCCCGGTAAGCTTGCACGGAAAGTGGCGCGGATCCAGACCGGATCGCAGCTGCCCAGGTCCCCGCGCCTGCGACCTAGGCTTGCGGGGAGACGGCGGAGGCCCTCCCTGAGTGAGCAGGAACAAGGCGCCCAGGCAGGGGAGCGGGATTCAAAAGGCGCCATTCCCGCGCCACTGATCTGGGCTACAGCCCGCGTCCTGGAACTGAGGGCTGTGGAACTGAGACCCGGGGCACGAAATTAGGGGCGTGGGTTTCCACGACGGTGGGGCACAAGGCAGACACAGCACCCCAAAGCCGTTGAGGTGTACCCTACCATCCCCGCTCTGCTCCCTGTCCCACGGGGTGGAAAATCAGCTCCCCAAGGGCTCTAGGAGAGATCTCTGGCGCCACCTAGCGACTTGACCCCAGCACAGGCTACTGAAGGAGCTAGTGGCCAGCTGGGGAGTTAGCCCACACGGCTCCTTCCGAACAAGTAGTCTGAGCCCACAGGGAGAGCGAGCACCCACAGCCGGGGCAGACCAGGCGCGCAGAAGAGTGTGCCTGAGACCAGACGCGCAGGGAGTGTGTCCCACATCACCATTTTAGAACAGGGACATTTCTTCAGTAAAGACTACCTGCAGAAGGCTTCCTCAGGAGCCAGAGGTGAGCAGGGGAAGTTCGCCCACGCCAGACCCCTCTGGCCTGCAGTCCAAGCCCAGAGGGGAGCAGGAACCACCGCCGGGACAGACCAGGCGCACAGGGGAGTGTGTCCCACATCGGCATTTTAGAACAGGGACCTTTCTCCATTAAAGGCTGCTTGAAACTGACAGATGACTCCTGGTAGAACCAGAGGGGAACAGAGAAGCCCACCCAAGATGCCGGCCAGTCCAACAACACAGTGTCCCAACGCATACGGCAAATTAGAAAACAGACAGTAGGGAGGAGAAGAACCACACGCAACCTAGCAACTCTCCAGAGAAAAAGCACACCACAAAAAGAAAGCCAGCCCCCAGATTGCAAAGACAATAACTTGGAAGAATTTCTGAGCCTTCCAGAAAGAGAATTTAAAATTGCCGTGATTAAAAAACTGACAGAAGTCATAAAGGAAAACAATGATAAGGGAAAAATAATCAACGATCAGAAGAATGCAATTGAGTCCCTAGAGAGGGAAACAATGGTCAGAAGAAAGAAATTGAGTCCCTAAAGAGGGAAGTAAAAGAAATGCAGGAGATCAAAGAATTAATGGAAGAACTAAAGAATTCTGGGAAAAGCAATGAAAGCAGAATAGATGAAATGGAAGAACGAATAAGTAATCTTGAAGACACAGAAATAAAAAGAACCAAACAGAAAAGGAAAGAGAAGTACGAAGGAAAAAGAACGAAGAAAGACTTCGGGAACTATCTGACTCCATGAGGAAAGGAAATATAAGAGTTATAGGAATACCAGAAGGAGAGGAGAGAGATGTAGGAACAGAGAAAATATTCAAAGAGATACTTGAAGAGAACTTCCCAAATGTGAAGAAGGAGCTGAAAATTGATATACAAGAAGCAAGAAGAACACCAAACTTCCACGACGAAAGGAAAAATACAGCAAGACACATAATAGTAAAGCTCCCAAGAATCCAGGACAAGGAAAAAATAATGAAGCTGGCAAGAGGGAAGAAACAGATAACATTCAAAGGAAACCAATCAGGCTGACATCAGACTTCTCCGAAGAAACACTACGGGCAAGGAGAGAGTGGAGGGACATAGCAACAGACTCCAAGAAAACAGATGCCAACCAAGAATACTCTATCCCGCAAAGCTCTCCTTCCTCTTTGAAGAAAGAATATGGACCTTCCCAGACAAACAGAAACTCCGGAATTTCATTGCAACTAAACCCCACTCCAAAAAATACTACAAGGAGTCCTAAAGCCAGAACCTCAGAGGGACGAATAACAATGAAAGAAGGCCAAAAAAAAAAAAAAAAAAGTTATTAAAAGAATAAATAAATAAAATCAAAGGAAAGACAAACACAATGGCAAATACAGATGTTAACATATCAATATTAACTCTAAATGTAAATGGACTAAACTCTTCAATAAAAAGACACAGAGTGGCAGCCTGGATTAAGAAACAAAACCAACCTTTTTTGTCTCCAGGAAACACATTAGCTACAAAAGATAAAAATAGGCTCAAAGTTAAAGGATGGAAAACAATCCTACAAGCAAATGGACCAAAAAAGAAAGCAGGAACAGCTATACTTATATCAGATAAAACAGATTTCAAACTCAAAAGATAAAAAGAGACCCCAATGGTCACTACATTATGATCAAGGGGACAATACTTCAAGAAGAAATAACACTCATTAACATATACTCACCAAACGAAGGAGCACCAAAATATATCAGACAACTGTTGTCCTCTCTGAAAACAGACATCAGAGAAAACACATACGTAGTGGGAGACTTCAACACACCACTATCAACAATGGATAGATCAACAAGACAAAAAATAAGTAAAGAAACCAAAGCTCTAAATAAGGACCTAGAGCAATTAGGCTTAACAGACATCTATAGAACACTAAACCCAAAAAACGGAGTACACATTTTTCTCAAGCGCACACGGATCATTCTCCAGGATCGATCACATACTGGGGCACAAGACAAACATCAACAGATACACCAAGATTGAAATCATATCAACCATCTTTTCTGACCATGAAGGCATCAAACTAGAAATAAACCATAAAAGAAGGCAAGGAACTTTCCTACCTCATGGAGATTAAAAACCACACTACTGGAAGACCATTGGACTAATGAGGAGATCAAAGAAGAAATTAAAAAATTTTTTGAATTGAACGACAAGGAGGACACTAATATCCTAAATGTATGGGATGCAGCAAAAGCAGTAATAAGAGGAAAATATATAGCAATAGAAGCTCACATCAAGAAACAAGAAAGAACGCAAAGAAACAACCTCATCTCGAAGCTCAAAGATCTAGAAAAAGAACAACAAAAAACCCCAAAACCAGTAGAAGAAAAGAAATAATAAAACCAAAGCAGAAATAATGAAATTGAAACTAAAAAAACAATCCAAAAGATCAATGAAACCAAGAGCTGGTTTTTTGAAAAAATCAATAAAAGACAAACCCTAGCCAGGCTCACAAAGGAAAAAAGGGAGAAAGCACAAATAACAGGATCATCAATGAAAGAGGAGAAATCACAACGGACACAGCAGAAATCAAAAGAATAATCAGTAACTACTATGAACAGTTATATGGAAACAAGTTTAACAATCTAGAGGAGATGGACAAATTCCTACAACTCTACAATCACCCAAAGCTAGATAAAGAAGAAATAGAACACCTAAACAGACCAATTACAATTAGCAAATTGAAATGGTAATCAAAACCTCCCCAAAAACAAAAGCCCAGGACCTGATGGATTTACAAATGAATTCTACCAAACATTCAGAGACGAATTAGTGCCTATCCTTCACAAACTCTTCCAAAAAATTGAGAAGGAAGGGACAATACCAAAACACGTTTTATGAAGCCAACATTACACTAATACCAAAACCGAACAAGGACAACACAAAAAAGGAAACTACAGGCCAATCTCCCTAATGAACACTGATGCAAAAATCCTCAATAAAATTTTAGCTATCAGAATCCAACAATGTATCCATAAGATAATTCACCACGACCAAGTTGGATTCATTCCAGGGGCACAAGGATGGTTTAACATCCGAAAATCAATCAACGTTATCCAACACATCAACAAAAAGAAATATAAAAACCATATGATAATATCAATAGATGCTGAGAAAGCTTTCGACAAAGTGCAACACCCATTCATGATAAAAGCCCTTGAAATTCTGGGGATACAAGGAACATACCTCAACATCATAAAGGCCATCTATGACAAGCCAACAGCCAGTATCATTCTCAATGGTGAAAAGCTGAAAGCAATTCCATTAAGATCTGGAACAAGACAAGGATGTCCACTCTCACCATTGCTTTTCAATATAATACTGGAAGTCCTAGCCAGGGCAATAAGACAAGAGAAAGACATCCAAGGAATCCAAATAGGAAAAGAAGAAGTCAAACTATCACTATTTGCAGACGATATGATATTATACATAGAGAACCCAAAAACTCCACAGAAAAGCTAATTCAACTCATCAATCAGTTCAGTAAAGTGGCAGGATACAAAATCAACACGCAAAAGTCAGTAGCCTTCCTATACACAAACAATAAATCTGAAGAAGAAGAAATCAAAAAGACCATCCCTTTTGTTATTGAAACAAAAAAAATCAAATATTTGGGAATAAATCTAACAAAAGAGGTAAAGGACCTATACAAAGAAAACTATAAAACTGTTAAAAGAAATAGAAGAAGACACAAAGAAATGGAGAGACATCCCCTGCTCATGGATTGGAAGAATAAACATTATTAAAATGGCCATCCTACCAAAGCAATATACAGATTCAATGCTATTCCAATCAAAATTTCAATGTCATTCTTCAAAGAAATAGAACAATTATTGATGAAATTCATATGGAATCACAAAAACCCCGAATAGCCAAAGCTCTCCTGAAAAAAAAAGAAGGAATGGAGGCATCAGACTCCCAGACTTCAAACTATACTACAAAGCCATAATCATCAAAACTGCATGGTATTGGAACAAGAACAGACATACAGACCAATGGAATCGAATAGAAAATCCAGAAATAAACCCACAGATTTATGGTCAACTAATCTTTGACAAAGGAGCAAAGAATATGCATTGGAGCAAAGAAAGTTTGTTCAATAAATGGTGCTGGGAAAACTGGGTCGCTACATGCAAAAGAATGAAGCTTGACCACCACCTCACACCATACACAAAAATCAACTCAAAATGGATTAAAGAACTAGACATAAGACCTGAAACCATAAAATATATAGAAGGAAATATAGGCGAAACACTACGTGATTTGCACATCAAAGACATCTTTACAGACACATCACCAAAGCAGTGATAGTGAAGGCAAAGATAAACAGCTGGGACTACATCAAATTAAAGAGCTTTTGCACAGCAAAAGAGACAATAACAAAAACAAGAGAAACCCCACCAACTGGGAGAACATTTTGCACCCAACACTAATGATAAAGGACTGATCACAAAAATATGCAAAGAGCTGATGAGACTCAACAACAACAAAGAAAATAATCCAGTCAAAAAATGGGCAGAAGAGCTTAAAAGAAACTTCTCTGAAGAGGAAATGCAAATGGCCAACAGGCATATGAAAAAATGTTCAACATCACTTGTCATCAGGGAAATGCAAATCAAAACTACCATGAGATACCATCTTACACCAGTGAGAATGGCACATATTAAAAAACTGGCAACAACAAATGTTGGCGAGGGTGTGGAAAAAAGGAACTCTTCTGCACTGTTGGTGGGAGTGCAAACTGGTCCAACCACTGTGGAAAGCTGTATGGAGATTTCTGGACCTACTAAACATAGAGCTTCCATATGATCCAGCAATTCCACTCCTAGGTATTTACCCAAAGGACACAGAAACATCAATTCCAAAGAACACCTGCACCCCTATGTTTATAGCAGCACTGTTTACAATAGCTAAGCTTTGGAAACAACCCAAATGCCCAAAATTAGATGACTGGATCAAGAAGATGTGGTACATATATACCATGGAATATTACTCAGCATTCCAAAAAGATAAACACATGCAATTTGCAGCAACATGGATGGCGCTGGAAGGGATCATGCTCAGCGAAATAAGCCAAAAAGAAAAAGAAAAATACCGGATGGTCTCACTCATAGCAGGAATCTAGAAAACTTAAATAAGGGACCAGGAAAATGAATAACTATAAGAAAGTGAAAATCAAAATCAACAAAAACTATGAACCAGAGACACTTTTAGGGGGGGGGGTGGGAGGGGAGGGATTGGGGTCAGAAGGGGGGGCTGCAATTGTATGGGGAATATAACAATAAAATTTATTAAAAAAAAAAAAAAAAAAAAGAATGAGTTCATAAGTTCATATTAGCAGAGGCTTTGCCATTTCAACACAAAAACGTTTTGAATCCACTTACACTTGGAACACATATATGTATCATAGGCTACTGTGCAGAGATAAGGGCCATGATAATATCAAACAAGTGATGAGATGATGCATCTCTTAAAGGATAGGTCTCTCCTGTTACAGAGCAGGTTCGGGCACAGGCCTGTGCGTCTAGGCTAACAACAGGTTGCCCTAAAGTTATAAAGTTAGATTTGAATTAGGTTTGGAGAACTGAATGTGGTAAGAGAAATCTCAGGTATTTAATAATGTTGGAAAGAAGTTCAACCCCATTCCATTTTATTTTTCCTGATGGTGGTATTGTTGGTGGTAATAGTGTGCATGTGAATGTGCAAGAAATAAAATGTGTGTTCTGAACCCTAATGTCATACCAAGTTTTTAAAGATTGAGAGAAGTATATCAAAGTGCCAACTCATATGCATATGGTGTAACATGTAAATTGTATGATGAAGAGGAAGGATGAAGGTTATAAGGACTAGTATGGGACATTATGTAATGAACACATTAAAGTGACATGTTTCAAAGTACACTTCTTTTTAAAAAACACCATGTAGACCAAACAAAATATTTGTACCAGCCTAAATCGATCTCCTGGGTTGGTGGCCATTTTGCAATCTGGGCAAAAGTTTAAAGAAAGTAGAGACTTTGGAGTCAAACTGCTTAGGTTGCCATCTTGTTACCCAGTGTAAGTTTGGCAACTTATTTCATATCTGTAAACCTCATTTTCTCATCTTTAAAAAATGAATAATAATAGTACTTACTCAGGATTATTATGTAGACATTGTAGATAATGTAGATAATAATGTAACATATGTTATTATTTATGTATACAATGTTCTTAACAGAATGATTGGCATTGACAAAGCATTTGATAAATGTTAGCAGCGTCCACACACACATGTACACACACAAACGAAGCTATATATAAATGACTAGTTCCTTTAAGTGACATCTGCAGAAACTATACACTTTATAATAAAATCTTGTGGCACAATCTTTTGAATGCAACTGATATAGCAAATCTTTCTTTCAGGGACGGGACTTGGGTTTTTTGACAATGTCCTATGTCCTTTGAAGTAGAAACTGATGAATAGAATAAATAATCAAATGGGTAATAAAATTTTTAAGCAAAAAAAAATTTATGCTATTCCTTTTCTGATTCTTGTTCTCTTCCTATGCATATCACCACAATAATCCTGGTAAAATCAAGATCTGGTCATGTTACTCCTCTGCAGCTTCCCATATGACTCAGTTGCAGTCCTTACCACTATTTGCAAAGCCCTATATAGACTTGTTTCTGTTAAACATATTGAACTTTGTCAATTCTCTCGTCATTTTCTCACATTTGTCACACTGGCCACATTGCTGTTTTTTGTACACCAAGAGCTACCAAGATACACACACACGTGTGAGTGTGTGTGTGTGTATATATATATATATATATATATACATGTGTGTGTATATATACATGCACACACATATGTATCTATGTATCACATGGTTAATTTCTTTACTTCCTATAAGGCTTTACTTAGAAGTCACCTTCCCTGGCTACATCATTTAGAAATTTTATTTCCTCCTTACTTTCCTTCCCTGCTTTATTTATTTATTTTCCTTTACTGATTGCTTTAATGTCTTGCTAGAGAAGGTAAATTTCATGAAGGCAGTGGATTTTGTCCATTTTTTCTTTTTTTTTTACTATGTATTCCTGATACCTTTGAATATGTGTGGTTTGTGATAAGCACTCAATAAATTGTTGTTTAATGAATGAATAACTTAATTTATTGCCTTTTTGTTACCTGTTTCAAAATAATGCAGGAACCATGGAAGAGACAGGCCTTGAGGAATAGGGAAGAAAATGCTGACCCACAATTCTAAGCACTGCTTCTAGTTGTGCTACTAGGTAGCTATGTAGTTTGGAGCCAGCTGCTTCCATAAACCTTGATATCCTTATTTGCAGAATAAAGCAGTTAGATGATAACAACTGGTGGTTGCCAGAATCTTTTCCATCTGTGGGGCTATGTGACTCTGATCTAATAAGGAAGATGTTTAGAACAGCAAAGAGCTATGCACTTTTTCAGAAAACCTTTGAGTTTTCTGTGGTAGCCAGAAAACGTGCATTTCTGTGCCTCTCCTTTCAAAGATTTGCACCAATAATCTTGATCTCTGAGGAAGGACCAAAGCCAGATAGTGGTGGAAGAGGTAATTTCTCTGGTGTTGGTCCCCATATAACACACTGGTTTAATAAATTGGCAACTTTTTTTTTTTTTACCAACTTGAGTAATGTTGCTGTTATAATACCAAATAATATTTTTTCTAACTCTTTCTACATGTATTGATTGCCATCATAACATCATCATGCAAAGGATGGGTCAGGTTTTCTTAACACCCCCATTCACACAAGATGGAAACAGAGAACCAGATGGTGATTAATTGACATTGTTACAGAGAAAATTTGTAGCAAGTCAAGGCCAGTATCCCATAAGAAGGGTTCTTTTTTGACTAATAGAGTGCTATCAAGAAGTATTAGCAATCTAGCAAAAATCTCGTTCTGAAGTGGTGGTAGGTTGTTTAGAAGCTCATACAGGTATTTCTGCAACTTATGGGCTATCAGAAATGCCACAAAATTTTGTTGGAAGCTTGAAGATTTTCAATGCCATCTGATGTTGAGAGAACAGAGCTTTTTGACTCTGGACTTTGTAGGATAAGTACACTTTCCACACTCTTTGCTCAAAAAATTTGATGATAATCATCCTGAGACATTTTACCAGAGAAGCAATAGCATTATGTCCTCTGAATTTCTTCAAAAAAGGTGACTGTGTGGAGCAAAATGTGCTAAATTATTAAGCAACCCATTATGTTCCTCTATTGATAGCAGAAGTGAGCAATGGCATATATAACTATAGAGATGTAATTATTCAATGCAGAATTTTTAAAGACAAGACTAAAAAGCAACTTTGGATAACCAGGATGGTTTTCACAGCATAGAAAACATATAAATACATTACAAAGACTTAGTTTTCCAGGCTTAATATTTTAGAATACAATTAGTTTCAAGACCTGCTATCTTACTGGGACCTATTTGAATTAAGCCATCCTAGATAGATCTGGCTTCTGGTATGATGGGGCTCAGAGACTAAGGTATAGTATACAGAACTCCAAGATCAAGTATATAGAAACTACAGTGTCTCTTTTCCTGGAATAGTTAGAGAGTGGTTTCTAAATACTGGCTTCTCTAGTGATATATTTTAAATACCATAATTTTGGATAACAAGATCAAATATGTCACACTAAGGAGAAAAGAGGAAATTGAGTGCAGTAAGTATAGTGTATACAGTATCATCTTTTGAGTTTTACTCAGGGGAACTGAATGATGAACTGAGTGTCAAGGGTGTATGCATGATAATTCTGTTTGTAGCTAGAGTCCAGAATCATGGGACTTTCCTGGTAAGGGAGCAGAATAAGCCTTCCTCTTTGCTCCAGCACCCCAAAGAGAAGACAGCTGTTAGAAAGGAGGTTTCTGCTCATGAAGTTCATGTTAATGTTGCCTAGACTAGAAAGCAAGCAGATAAAAGTTATACCAAGCATTAACTGGGTAAAGAAAGTGGTAAGCATACTACTATGAAACAAAGCTTCAGTATAACTCAATAAATACAGAAGAACTTTGAATAATTTCACATACCAAGACTGATCATAGTGAAAAGAAGTAGAATTTGTCATAGGGGAGCATAGCACATAGATATTCAGGATTTCTGGAGTCATTTAGCAGTTCTGGGGTCCCAGCTCAACTAACTGAGACTGTGCTCTTAGTCATACTAAATACATGTGCTTACCTATAAACTCAGAGGACCTGAACATCAATTTAAGAACCTCATTACTTATTATTTATGTATTTATTTATTTACTTATGTCTATGGTTATGGGTTGAGTCATTCCCAGTGAGTACCCTTGGCCTATTGTTGGTCCTCAGCTAAACAAACTCTTTTGTAGGAATTGTTATATTTAGATACTTTGGAATAGATGAGCTCTGAAAGTTTTTGATAATTGTGGAAATTCTGATATTTAATGAATGCTATATTAACAGGGTTAATTTCTATTTTAGCAGCAATTTATAGCTTACCGTTCACTAATATCTGAGAGTTACTAATTAGGGCAGATTCTTGATATCTCAAAATCTTCTCAATTTTCAAGGAACTGTGCTCAAAACTCACTAGCCAGATTGGGGAGCTGGGAGCTAATGGGATTCTTGCTTGCTTTAGCAGGAGGATGGAGAAGAGGCTGCATTACACAAGAATCTATACCACAAATGGTATATTTTGCTTTTCCATGGACACATACCTTTGGATTCTATTAGGCCTGGTCCAACCATCAGCCTATCTTTTCAAATGGTGGCACAATATAGTCTCAGTGTGGGCTTAAATTCCATATCAAATAATACTTGAAAAGCAGTAATTATCTACAAAGTGTTCTGTGGCTATGGATATGCCACAAACCACAAAGATACTTTACTAAAGATTTTTCATACATTACCCATTAGATTTGCCATGTATATAAAATTTGTCAGGATCATGCTGAAGTTATTTCTTGATTAGAATAAGAGAATGTTATACAAGAAAATAAAAATCCCACAAAAGTAACAAAAGTTCAGGTTGAGGTCACTGTGAATTTTTTTGGTTATTTTGTTAATAAAAGTCACAGAAATATGAAGAAAGGCTGATAGATGGAATTTTCCACATGCCATGAAAGAGGGAACATTTTGAATCATTGGAAACTATGATACTACAAATTTGTTTTCTCTCAAAAGACCGGTGTGTGTTTGGGGAAGAAAAGTGGTGACCTCTGGTTAAAAACCTATGCTTTTTGAGTAGTATGACAGTAGTATAATCATCCTACTTGATATACTTAAAATACACTGGAGTGCATATTCTAGACGATGCAGGGTGATTCATGCTGTCTCATTGGAATGATATAGGCTTTTCCTGTGTTCAGGCACTTAGTTCCGGTCTAGCTACTCACTAGGCCATTACTAATTCTATTTTGGACTTTTGGAAGATTAGCAAGGTTGAGCAAAGTTATCTTGAGAATTAGACTATAGGGTTTAATATGTTTTAAAAAATCTATGCCATGTGTTGGAATTTCAAGTTTTTCCCTCAGCTGCCCCATCAATTATATTTCTTTTCCTCCCCAGTTTCTATCCTCTGCTCTTCTGCACTTCTTGTTTTTATTTTGTTGTCTTAGAACTTGCTGTGCTCATTTCTATCTTTGTTCCTTTGTTGCTGCTCTTTCTCTGTAACGGGCCTTTTTTAAAGTTTTTTTTTTTCTTTTTGCATAGAAGAACTGAGATATAGGTCAGTTCTTATGACCTATAAGACCTTATGACCTATATAGATCAGTTCTTATGACCCACGGGGCAGGGGGGATTGGTGAGAGGATTCACCAAAGACAGAGTGGGGAACAGAACAGGCGGATCTACTGAAATACACTGCTGAGGGGAGCAGTTGGCAAGACAGGAGAGGTCTGCTATGCCATATGTGGGCTAATTCCCTGGCCAGGGATGGAGTCCAGGTCATAGTGGATAGCACTGAGACTTAACCCCTCGGCCACCTGGAGGTTCCTATAATGGGCCTTTTCTTTCCCTTTCTGCTCTGTGTATTTTAGGTTAGGTGTGCTTCAGGCTGCAGCTCATTTGCTAGCTCTTCTATCAAACTTCTTTAAGTTTTCAAATGTATTCATTTCTTCCCTAACTCTCACTACCATGTTTATTGTATTTTCTGTAGTTACAGTTATTAGCTGTTTCAGGTGTATGTGCTGGCCTCAACAAATCTCATAGTGACTTAATTCTTGACAGTGTGATTCTAGATTGTCTCCTTGCCAAATAACATGCTGTCAAAGGGAGTGATTCATTTTTAGATTCATTTATTTTAATTTTTTAATGTGGTTTTTTTTTTTTGGTTGAGGTAACATTGGTTTTCATTATTTGTGTGTTATTAGCAGTATAGGATCTTCCCCTTAAGGTGTTGTTTATCTCACCACATCTTCCACTGAAACACCCATAGTCTTTCACCATAGCTCTTCCTGGATTGCTCTCTTTCCTTATTCTTCACTTCCCTCTCCAGTAGCTCAATTCTGTCAGCTTTCCAGGGCTTGTTATTGGTTTGGCTTTATCTGACCCTTTATTTTGCTTCTCTATATTTCACATATAAGTGACAGCTTTTGGCCTTTGTCTTTCTCCTTCTGACTTATTTCACTTAGTAGAAGCTCCTTAAGTTCCATCATTTTTATCGCAAATGGCAAGAGCTTATCTTTTCAAATAGCTGAGTAGAATATATACCACATCTTCCTGATGCTGAGAATATGATTAAGTAGATTCACTAATTGAATTCTCATCAGTAGCCAATATAAAGGCTGAATTACATTATATGATAGAACCATAAACCCAACAATCTTTCGCTTCTGTTCTCTTCTGAGGGAATTTATCTGTGAATGGACAAAAAAAGTCACAAGGGCACAAGGGCAAGATACACTATAGAGAGAGCACCGTCTGTCATAGAAGATGAAACAGGGCAACTGAATTCCTGCCACTGGAAACTGTGCTTCCTGCATGTTGAGGACAGCAGTAAATGGACTTATGGTTCCTTTTGCACCATGGCTTTTGTTAAACCCTCTGCCCCCAGGGAAACTGATATTTCTTGTTAGAGAAAAATATAGGAAGCTTAAGGCTTAGATTGGACAATGTGAGTCAGTCTGAGAACTACCAGAGCAACGTGTTGTCTTTTACTATGTAATATGCATATAATCTTTCCACGAAAACCGTATTTTCAACAATCTGCTTTTTCAACCACCATCAGATCAACTTTCCTCATTGCTGCCTTGTTTGAATTTTCCTAACAGTTTTACCTTACTTTATGGCATCTATTTATATCTGACTCTTTATATATTACTTCCCAGAGTCTCCTGGCCAACCTTACCTCGCAGATCCTTCACTGTTAACTCTGTTTTCAGCTACTACTTTGACAGAGCAGCTCTGTGCAGGCCCATCAGCTGCATCTCTGCATCTGGATTCTCAGGGGTTCCTGAAGGGCTTGATAGTACAAACTGGGTAGGGTCATTATTTCTCACCTGCATTAATATTAAACAATGAGAAATAAGAGGCAGAAGGAAGCCATCTAGAAAACGTCCTCTTTTTCTGTCCCATTGACTTCTTTTTTGAAGCAGAATGTCTTTGTGTAGACATCTGTGTAACTGAGAAAATGTACTGACAGTGGCCACTTGCGTCTCTTTAGGGTTCATTGTAGTTTCTAAAACAATAAAGTGTCACTTTATAATGTTGCACATCTTTCCAACTTTATTTATAGTTTTCCTCATTTTTGGTCCCCAGGAATTGTCTGACCCAAATAAATCATCAGAACTTTATTTTGCCTTAGGCTTTTTTTTGCAGGGAACTTGACCAAGACAATATCATAATGGTTTGTTTATATGCTTCTCTCTTCTGGGAGATTGTAAATCCCTTGAAAGCAGAAATTGTGCCATATTCTTTGTTATATTTAATCCAACACCTGACATAAAGTAGAAGAAGGGTCCATATTCTTACAACAGATTTCTGCATGAAAATAAAGGGAATCTTAGAGGAAAAATGTTATTTGTAAATTGGAAACCTTCAAATATCATTGTTGCTCTTATTGCCTAACATTAAAAAATGATCTCTTGCACTTGAATTGTAATGTATTATTTGAATCATGGAGGAAGTAAGAAAAAGAAATTTTACTAAGTAGATGCTTTAAATTCCTAGTAGATTTTGCCATTTTTTGTTATTGCCGTAAGATTATTATTAAAAATAAATCTTAATAAAAAAATCTTAAAAATTTCAAAATCTACCCAATATATTTAAACATCTTAGGATCTGGCTGTCTGTCAAAGGTAAAGGACAAATAAATGTCAAGTTATAAACATCTAAGGATTTTGACAGAAAATAAAGGCAGAAAGCCAAATATGTTTGTAAAAGGTAGCCTAAATAAAGCCAGATTGGTCATAAAGCAAATCTCAGCACCTTCTGTTGAATTTTCAATAAACCACAGATGCCAAATATTCATCTCATTTTACTTAGCCTAGCACTTTGCTTGAATAGAGTGGTTTATTTCACAATTGGATTAATGATGGTTAAAGAAAACCAACAATTAGAAATAGGAGGATGGTATAAAGACTGTAAACAGAGGAACAATTTGTGGTTGAAGATATATCTGGATCATGAACATTCCATGTCTGGGGCTGTAAGACGTGGGTGGGCCCTATGTAATCACATTCAAAATGGGCTTGGATTAATCAAAGTGCAAATTTCAGGAATTTACTGAGCATTATGTCTACCCTCTTAACTTTTATTTCCAGCTTATTTCAGTGTTTTTGTATATTTAAAGAGAGCTCCAGACCAAAAAAGCCAATAGTAATGTTTCACTTAAAGAAAAAAATAACACTTAAAGAATGTATATGGAAAATGTTCTAAATTTTAAAATCCCAAGTGTAAGCATTTCAGGAAATCTGACATTTTAGATAAAAATGGAAGTAGGAGAGGTTCAGATGAGATATGAGGAAAGAGAGATATCAATTGCGTTGAGCTAGATTTTCATGCATTATCTTTTTTTTTTTTTAAAAGATTTATTTATTTATACAAGCACTGGGGTACAGGCCAGAAGCGCGGGAGGGTGAGAGAACTCACCAGAGACAGAGCAGGGAGCCGAACAGGCTGAAGGACCGAAAACACTGCTGAGGGGAGCAGCAGGCAAGACAGGAGAGGTCTGCAGTGCCATGTGGAACTCTCCCTGGCTGACCGGGAATCAAACCCGCCCTGCAGAGGCTATGGGCAGCTTCATAGTGCTGCGCTCAACCCACTGCGCCATCACTGGGGAGGCCCTCCATGCATTACCTTACTGATTCTAACAGTGAGTCTTTGGGAGTAGATAGGATTATGCCCATGTGTAACTTAAGGAACCTAGGTTCTGGCAGTTTTACTTTCAGAGTCACCTGGTAAGTAAGTGGTGGAGCTAGAATACAAATCCAGACCCATGATGCCTCATCCCATCCCGATGATTTGTCATGTCTCCTGGTTATCATAAACTGTTGGCAGCATTTACGTTTCCTACTGTTTCTTGTTATATGCCTCATGCTCATCCATGGAGTAGGTGTGAATTTGTCCATTTACTCTTTATCATTGGGTCCTGGTTTTGGTGTCAATTGGAATAGCTTTGAGTATTGGCATGAAAGAGTGTGGTGGAGGGCTTGCATGCTGTATTAGTTGAGGTCCTGGAGAGACAGCACAAAATGAACCATCACAGATACTGTAGTGTAGACTGTCCCTTTTCTAGACATCAGCATCTTCAGTGTGATGCTGAATTTAGCAATGAAGGTACTGGTGATATTTGAAGTCACCCTTCTAATTCTGTCTCTTATTTTTGCCTTTCTTTATAGTTTTGGTACCAAAATTCATGTGATTTTTAATTTTGATACAGTATACACCATAGACCAATAACTCAATGAGAAAGCTGAAAAGAAAAATATTGGATGGTTTCACTTGTAGCAGGAATATAGGGGAACCAAATAAGACATCAGTGTAAAAAATAATAATAGTACAAAACACACAAATCAAAAATGGACAATTATAAATCAGAGACATCCTGCAGGGGAGGAGGAAGGAGAGGAATCAGAGGGAGGGAAGGAGGAGCACAGGGGACTGAGGTGATGGTGCACAGGTGCATTGGTGAAGGAAACTGTGGGAGGAGGCAAATATTGTTTAAAAATGAATAATGATGTAAAAAAATTAAAAAATTAATAATAAATAAATAAATAGAACAAAAAAAAAGAAAATCCACTCAGTTCTGCTTTTTGAATGCTTGTCTTATAAATACATTGCTATAAGCATAATTTCTCTATGGATGGAATGTCCAGTCACCACTGATAAGCAAGGTGCTTTGTTTCCTAAGGTGGCAGATGTCTCATATATTGGAAATGATCTCTGTTTTGTAAAATATCACAAGACAAACACACATAGAAGTACTATGATTAAATGTGTGTGGGCATCTCTGTGATTGTGTAAATGTCTTGACATTTGGGTCAAAAAATCAAGGTTTTCTTTCTTCCCTTTTTATTTTAACACACAATTTACTCTTTTCACTTCTTTCCTTAGAAACTGCAAATATCATCATGCAGAAATTTCACTTCTTCAGTTTCCTGAGCTCATAGGTCACATTGCTTTTTTACTGGAATCTCTACCTGGCTCAGTAACCAAGGCAACAAATCCCTGGTTAATGATTCACTAGAAATTCACTGTGGATGTGGCTTATTAGTTTTTTTCCCCAAGAGCTTGGATAAAAAGTTTGCTTGTGATTTTTTTTCATCTATTTCTCCTTACTCTCTTCCTTGTGATCACCACAGCCTAAAGTAAATTTAATTAAAATCAATAGACCAAAATACCCAGTGCTTTAAATTACTATATTGGGACTCACAGTGTTTGTGTATGTAATAAATATGAAATATGAATAGCTTAGAAATTTTATTTTGTGACTCTACTTCTGGTTTGCATCTTGACATGGGTGAAAAAAA
>NW_023604891.1:0-31081 GCF_014898055.3 Talpa occidentalis
GACCCAGCAGCCCAGCTGTGTTAACCCACCCGAGTGAGTTACCAGACAGTGGCCATCGAGATCTTGGTTGACCAGACGGTCCAGCAGCCTGGCTGCATTGACCCATCCCGAGTGATTGACCAGATAATTCCCATCGAGGTCTCGGTTGACCACACAGCCCAGCAGCCTGGCTGCGTTGACCCATCCCGAGTGAGTGACCAGATAATTCCTACGGAGGTCTCGGTTGACCAGACAGCCCAGCAGCCTGGCTGCGTTAGCCAACTGGAGTGAGTTACCAGACAGTGGCCACTGGGGTCTTGGTTGACCAGACAGCCCAATAGCCTGGCTGTGTTAACCCATCTCAAGTGAGTTACCAGATGATTCCCATCAAGATCTTGGTTGACCAGACGGCCCAGCAGCCCAGGCCACCCTTGAAGTCCCTGTTGACCAAGGATGAGCCCAACTCCCTTCTGGCTGCCTCCTCCCTCATGTCATCACCCCAACCTGTAATTGGCGAGGACATCTTGCTCAACTTTGCAGGACACTCTGGAGCCAACCGCCTCCTGGCTCTTGCTCGGGGGCAAAGTGGTGGCGAGAGACCCGGAAGAGGCATTGGGTGGCTGTTCTAGAACATTCACTAGGATGTGGCCATTCTCTTTGTTCAATGCAAAGTCAAGCCAGCAACCCCTTCTCTCTGTCGGTTCCTGACGTTCTTCTCAAGTCCATCCACATCAAAGAGGTGACACCTTGTGACTCCCACCTGCTGAGTTATCTCCCACCTGCTGAATTCAAACAGACACCCCAATATTTCGGGTTGCTTAGAACAGCAACCATTTTATTATGTGTGTTGATTCAGGGCGTCGGGTTCTGACGAGGACCAAGCAAGGCTTATCTCTGTCCCGGGATGTCTGGGGACGGGTCAGGAGATTTGGCTGGTGGCCAGGAGCTGAGTCACGGAGGATCTCCACCCACTTCTGGGTTCCAGGACAGGGATGGTCTGAGGACTGGACTCAGCCTGGACTGCCCGCTGGACCCCCTCCTGGGGGGCGGGTTCCGTGAGAAGCAGGAGGAGGCCCACCTGGTCTTTTTCATCCCATTGTGTTGTTCTTGAGGTTGTGCAGGTTTGCTCTCTGTGTGTGATGGACGGGGACGGGGCATGCCTCCTCGGATGTAGGTGACCACACCACCCCACCAGACCCCATCACCGTCCCCAGCCATCCTGGGGGTCCCCTTGGCTCCCCACCCCGGGCATCCCCTCTGGAAGCCGCAGCTCTGCAGTGGGGTTTGCTTTGGTCTGTCCCTTTGCTTTGTTTCTCTCCACCCCACAGAGGCATGAGCCCACCCAGGATTTCTCCTCCTGCCTTGTCTCAACCTGGGGTGTAGACCAGAGGTGTAGGGGGTGAGAGGATTCACCAGAGACAGAGCGGGGAGCAGAACAGGAGGACTGAGTGAAATGCACTGCTGAGGGGAGCAGCGGGGAGACAGGAGAGGTCTGCTGCGCCCTGTGGGGAGCTCCCTGGCTGGGGATTGAACTCGTGCTGCAGAGGCTGCAGACAGCTTCATAGACCCCCGCGCCCACCAGGGAGGCCCTACAATTAGCAGACTTAATGCTTCTTCCCCTGCCGAGTACGGGGCATGGAAACACGTTGTCCTTTCACTCGAGAGCTCGGGCTTCCGCTGCCTCATCTGAGATCTCTACGCTGCGATCCTCACTCGACGCTGTCACGTCTCCTGACACGCACCCGTGTCACACGGAGCATGACGGCCATCGGCCCCGCGTGCTCAGGCGCCAGAGCCGAACTCGCAAAGCCGAACGCGTGTCCTGAAACACAGCTGGAATATTTGAGTCAAAGACAAGCTTGCCGACACGTCCAGCGGAAAAAAGTAATCGTCTTCATCTGCTGCACACGCTGCAGAGTTAAAATTGTGTGTGTTTTGCTTTGGTGCATTGGAAATTATCTCATGAGTCAAGCGCGTCCTTGTTCTGGGGTTCAGCGATGGAGGAAATTGCACCCACGTCTTATCTCTCCGGACGGGGCGATCGGAAACAGCCTCAGCACGGAGCAGATGGTGCGTTCCCGCAAGTCGCCCCCGTGGTGCTGCTGCGGGTGAACTCGCTGCCCTCCCCGCCCGGCTGTGGACGATCAGGGCTGGTGAGTCTCGGCGGGGGTGTCCGGTGCTGCCGGGGTGACCCCAGCTGTCCACCCTCGAACCGGGAGCTGCTGAAGTCCGCAGAGAGAGTCCCTGGGGCCCCGCCACATGTGCTTGGGAATTATTGCTCTGCAGAGACTCAACAAGCCGAGGGTCTGCAAAGCCTGAGCTCCCGCCAGGCTCCTGCTGCCTCCTGTGTCTCCGGGGGCCCCTGTGGGTCCTCCTCCGTGTCTCTGTGTCCTCATCTGTCCCTTCCAAGGGTGCGGAGCCCTGACCGGGACAGGATCCTCTTGCGTCCCTCACCCCTGCAGGGACCCAGCCTCCCAGCCGGCTCTGTGTGGAGACTCAGGGTGGATACGCTCTCGAGGCCGGGGGTGTCTCTCTCTCAGAACGTGTCGCCCACCCCGCTCTGTCCCGGGCATTTCCTAACAGCCGGAGTTGCCCGGCAACATTCCTCTTCCGTGCTCGGCACAGGGCAGGGAGATGCGGTCCTGGAGTCTTGCATCACGAGGCCGTGAGATGCGCGATGCGGGGCTGACTTATTTTCCATCAAACGCCAAGTGTTTTTGGTCAAACGGAGCTCGTGGCTTTGGGGGGGACCTTCCCTGTTTTGCTGGGTGGCCCTGAGCTGCCTCTGGTGGAGCTTTTTTGAGGACCACGCTGGACAGGACCATCCTGTGGACGGCAGGGAAGCTTCTGGGCATTCCCGTTCTGCAGAGAATCAGCTCCGTCCCGGCCACTCAGCCCCGCCAAGCAACTACGGGGTTTTAATGCAGTTTTGAGCGGTTGCCGTCATGGCGGGGAGCGTCTAGATGCCATTAGGAGCCCGGTTGCTGCACAATCAGACGTTTTCCAGACAAAGGAGGCGCTTTCGTGGCAAGGAGAGGAGTAGGTGCTGGTTGTTGGCATCGGCCGAGAAGGGACAGGGGTACGGTGGGGTGTGGAAAGGGGGGTGTCAGAGCCAGCTGGGGTATGCTTTGGAAAGGGGAGTTTTCTTTCTCTAGATGACGCTGCATTTCAATTTTGCAGAGTAGGCTTGGACCCGAGGCGGCTCCAAGAGTGCGCCCCACTGTTTACTTTGCTCTGCTGTGGGAGTAAAGGATGACTCATCACACAGCCCGTCTACACCCCGGGAAATCCCCCGCCCCGGCTGGCTGCATGGGCACAAGAAGCTGAGACAGATTAGCAGGAGAAAAAGGGAAAACTGAATAGTGCCGGGATGGCGCATTTGCATGGTTGCGAGTTCGAGATAAAAAGGGGGCACACGGGGTGGTTATGCAGCATTTGGGGGCCTGGGGTGTGGAGGACAGAGAGGAGACCCACAGGCAGACAGGAGGGGGAGCTGAGCCTCTGTCTGAGAGTCAAGAGGAGATTCTCAGGTGCACAAGATGGTTCTGGATGCACCTGCGCCTGGAGGGGACCCAGACTCTCCTTCTGGGTCATCGGAGCAGGCAGGGGCCGCGTCTCTGGGTAAGGAAAGGGCAGAAGCTTGGACGTGGGGAGGGAAGGAGAGGACCTGGCAGGACAGAGCTTCTCCCACCTCCAGCCCCAGTGCTCTGGACCCCAGACCCTCTGGGTTCAACCCGGGACAGACTCCAGGCTCACGGCTGAGGCATCCGCGTTCCTCACCCCGGGGATGGAGGCAGAGTCTGGACGCCCCGAGACAAACCCATCTGGCCCTTTTGGGGAGACTGAGCCCACCCTAGGAATGTCTAGAGACGAGCAATCCCTGCAAACTCCTCTCGTCAGCAGATGCCGAACAGCCGTCCGCATCGGTGCAGGAATCACTACAGAAACCGAAACCCGGGCTCAGAGCCCTTCCTGCTCGCGGCCGCAGGGTCCTCTGCTTCGAGCAGCGCTGAGTGGCGTGCGGAAAAGATTATGGACTGTGCCCAGGGCCTGAGCTGACCTCCGGGGCATCGATCGGCGCCCTGGCAAGTCCCGGAAAATGAAAATGGAATCAGGACAGAGAGGGAGCCGCCTCCCAGCAGCTGGATTCATCCCCGAGTTTCTAGCTCCCGCGCGGCTGGCTGGAGGGAGGAGACCTGCTTGCGGGGGGCACGCACGCTCCATCTTTTTATTTTCATGGCTACTTCATGCTCTCCTGGGCCTGTCCACGCTGCCTGGAGTGGCCCCGCAGCCCAGTGAGCAGGGCGAGTACGATGCTCGGTGTTGCCAGAGCTGAGTGTCCGGCTTCCCCGCACCCCGATGCATTAGCCGCTCCTCCTGCTAATGGATCCCGGCGCTGGCTCTCGGGAGGCACAGACCGTGGACAGTCTCGTCCTGCAGGAGCCCAGCAAGGGTGGAGTCACGCTGGTGCCTCGAGGACATTGGGGGGGGGGGTCTGTGAGCAGGGGCTGGCCCGTTCTCTGCTCCCCTCTGCAGGGTCTCTCGGCCACCTCCTGGGGCCACAGCTCAGGGGTGTCCTGTGTCCTGCCGTCTGCACGGGGAGGCCCCTTGGAGATAGGATGGTCAGAGCGGGCGGGGCCTGCTCGGTCCCCACAGAGGATGCTCTTCTGTGTGGTCCTGTCTGGTCCATCTCAGCCTGCGCTCGTGGCCTGCGTCATGGGGTTTCCGACCCCCCCCACCCCGGACCCAGCTCCTCCCTGTCACAGCTCCATGCCTGGCCTGAGGCCCTGGAAGGCCCACAAGGACTCTGGGCTTCTCTGTCCTGCACATTCAAGGGGTGGAATCGGCGGGTGCCTCTGTGTCCACTGCAGCATGACCCGGTGCCCTCGGGGCTCAGAATGTGGTCACAAAGGAGCTTCAGTCCTTTCTGTGGCTGAGTGATGCATGGACTGTGGGGGGACCCCGTTCTGTGCACCCAGATGGACCCTGCTGGTGGACACTTGGTTTGTTTCTGTCCTTGCGGTAAAAGATAGGTCCTTTTAAGAGCTTCAAACAGGCCTCCCAAGATGTGCAGTACAGGACCCCCAAGATGAGTAGAAAATACCCCCCCAAGATGCTTAGAATGGGACCCCAAGATATTCAGAACAGGCCCATCCAAGATGCTCAGAACAGATCCCCAAGATGCTCAGAACAGGCACCCAAGATGTTCAGAAAAGGCCACCCAAGATATTCAGAGCAGAACCCCCAAGATGCTCAGAAAAGACCCCCCAACATGCTCAGAATAGGCCCCCTCAAGATGCTCAGAACATGTACCCCAAGATGTTCAGAAAAGGCCACCCAAGATATTCAGAGCAAAACCCCAAGATTCTCAGAACAGGCCACCCAAGATATTCAGAGCAGAACCCCCAAGAGGCTCAGAAAAGACCCCCCCAACATGCTTAGAACAGGCCCCCAAGATGCTCAGAACATGTACCCCAAGATGTTCAGAAAAGGCCACCCAAGATATTCAGAGCAAAACCCCAAGATTCTCAGAACAGGCCACCCAAGATATTCAGAGCAAAACCCCAAGATTCTCAGAAAAGACCCCTCAAGATGCTCAGAACAGGCCCCCCAAGGTGCTCACAACAGACTCCCCAAGATGCTCAGAGCAGACCCCCAACATGCTCAGAATAGACCCCCCCAAGATGCTCAGAGCAGGCCCCAGGATGCTCTGGCCACACAAGGTCTATCTTGCTCCATCTTCTTTTCGCCCCTGCGGCTGCTCCGCCACGTAGGGGTGCCTGGAACCTGGTTATCTAGACGGGACGAAACACCTGCCTCCTCCTGCCTCTGACGACACCAGGCGGGGGCGGCCGGGAGATGTTATCTTCCTCCAGAGAGCAAGTGGACTCGCGCTGCTCTTGATGAGCAAATCGCACACAAGGTGTCAGACGGTGTGTTTCCCGGCAAGCCCTGAGCTCTGGTTCCGTGTGAGTGTTATCCTGTCATCTGCAGATGGTGCTGGTTTTGCTGCTGCTTTTCCGGTTTGGATTCCTTTCATGTCTCTTTCCTGCCTCGTTATTCAGACTCACACGTCCAGACTGCTGGACGGTGAGAGTGGACACCCCTGTCTTGGTCCTGGGGATGGTGCCATTCTCTCTGGGTTGCACCATTATGAGGTTGGCTGTGGGCTTGTCATAGATGGCTTTTTAGATGACAGTGTATTGAGTGTTTTTTTTTTTAAGATTTATTTATGGATGCACACAAGAGCTGGGGTGCAGGCCAGAGGTGTGGGGGAGTGAGAGGACTCACCAGAGACACAGTGGGGAGCAGAACAAGTGGATCCACTGAAACACACCGCTGAGGGAAGCAGCAGGGAGACAGGAGAGGTCTGCAGTGCCATGTGGGTCGCTCCCTGGCCGGGCATCAAACTTGTGCTGCAGCAGCTGGGAACAGCTTCAGAGGTTGTGTCTTAACCCCTTGTGCCACCAGGGAGGCCCTATAAAATCTTAAGGGAAATAAAAGAAGCTATAAAGAAAGGGTAAGATATCCTGTGCTTGTGACTCAGAAGAATAAACAGCATTAAAACAGCTACTTACGGATTCCACACAAAGCCTGTCAAAATCCCAATAATTTTTATTAAGGGAATTGACCGTTATCAAGGTATGCAGACGAGAAAAGGCTCAAATCACTAAATGTATCCTGAGAGAAAGAAGAAAAATCGTAATATTGCACTTCCTGACTTCAGACTATATTGCACCACAACAGGCATCAAAACAGTATGGCACTGGCCCGTACCCAGCAACTCAGACCAGTGGAATAGAATTGAATTCCCGAAAGAAACCCAAATACGGGTAGTTAATCCTAATATTGTCCTGAGCGTTAACAACAAGGACTGTTAACCCTTTATTTCCCCCAATTCTGATGCTCCAGTGTTCTCTCTCTTTGCTACGTGATCCGCATCCTCTGAGGTTTGACAACTGAGACCCCAAGATGCTGAGTAGAGGTCCCCCAAGATGCCCAGAACAGGACCCCAGTATGCTCAGAACAGACCCCCCAAGATGAGTATAAAAGTCCCCCTAGGATGCTCAGAACAGACCCTCCAAGATGAGTACAAAAGTCCCCTTAAGATGCTGAGAACAGGCCCCCCCAAGATGCTGAGAACAGGCCCCAAGATGCTCAGAACAGACCCCCCCCCCAATGCTCAGAGCGGGCCCCCAAAAATACTCAGAACAGGCTTACATGTGACAGAGTAAGAATGTCACCCCAAAGCTATAGAGACACGTGAATAAGCAACAAATTAATTTCAAAGCTACTTATAAAAGAGCTTCTGTGAGTCCTGCAAGACCGAGTCCTTGACATGTAGAGAAAATGACTCTGTCTGCCATGGATTGTCGGGGTGAACTATAATCCCAGAAGGGAGGAAGGGGGTGAGGAGCCCCATCGGCTGGCCAGGAAGTGCGGGGCAGAGATACGGGCGGCAGCTCACACACCAAGGGGCTGATTAAAGGCAGCGTCAACAGGATGTGGTGAGGCCCTGGGTTCTGAAACAGAGAAGAAAGGCCGAGATAACATCTCGGTGAGGACCCGAAAGGGCTGGGCAGAAATTCGTTTTGCATTTCGCTTGAATATTCACGAAGGGAACCCCCAGATGGGGTGATAGGGTGATGTGGCCAAGAGCTGAGAGATGAACTCGCTTGTTTATGACTTGCGTTCTGGAAAGTTGATTTCAGAGTCAGGGCATTTTCAAGGAAGCTGGAGGGGTCGGGCAGGTCAGCGATGAGTGATAGGAAGCCACGTCCTGTTGGAGTCCAGCCTGGGGGTGTCCCGACCAGCCCAGGACCTCACTTCAGCCAACTCCCTGCCTACAGCCCAACCCGAAACACAGCCACACCGAGGTGAGAGCTTCAGCATACGTGTGTAGGAGGTGGTCATGCTGGCTGAGTCTGCAGACTGAGGGGCACCCCGGGACCCCCAAACCTGTCAGCTCCAAGTGAGTTCTGCCATGTGCCTCATCAAGACAAACATACCCTAGTTAAGACCTTCAGTGGGAAGAAACCTGAATATAATTAGTGTGCAATAGAGAAGACAAATAGTTTCCCACAAAGCACCCACACTCACCTGTTCCCTTGTGGGTAAATGCCCAACAGGGTATATTCGGGGGCCTGAGCTTCCCCTAGGTCTAAGGCTCCTTCTGGGGGACACACAGAAAAGAGACAGGAGGGGCCCTCTCCACTCTCCCCAGTCACCTATGGTGTAAGCGGATATTTGTGGAGCCCAGAAGTTGTGCTGGGGGCACAGGGAAACTCAGTCTTACAAATGTTCTCATGAAGCCGTGTGGTGTTGGCCGTTCTCCCCTTGGCTCGTTGCACTCAGCCTCACCTCCTCCAGGTGCAGCCGTGGTGTGCAAACGGCAGGGTTCTACCTTTTGCACAGCTGCGTAATATTCCATTGTGTATACAACCACATCTCACTCGTATGGGGTCGATAGAAATCAAGCCAAGGAAAGGACTAACTGGAAACTTTTTGACGATCAGACCCATGAAGTGGGGAGCAGAAAGGAAGGAAAATTGGGGAAAATGGGTTGGTGGTGGGGTGAAGAAGGATGGGCTTTTGGGGGGCAGCTTAATGTAGTAGACACCCATGTGGATTTACAGTAACTCACAGCTGAAACTTTAAGAGTGTGATAAACCCACTTTGGTTCAATCCATTTGTTTTCTGTCTTGGAAGAGCAGCAGCTCCAGCATCGCTGCTTTTATGTCCTCTGCTTCCTGAACGGGGGTCACTGGGAGGTGGGGAGGGGAGGTCAAGCAGCCAAGCTTGGTTTTGCAACTCAGCAAGTCTTGCCCCTCCAGCTTGGACTTGCAGCCTTCCAGGCACCCATCCATCCAGTCATCCATCCACCCATCATCCATCCATCATCCATCATCCATCCATCATCTAGCCAGCCATCCACCCATCATCTATCCATCATCCATCATTCATCCATCATCCATCCATCCTCCATTCTCTATCCATCATCCATCATCCATCCACCATCCATCATCCATCCATCCACCATCCATCTATCACTGGTCCATCATCCATCATCCATCCATCATCCATCCTCTATCCATCATCCATCGTCCATCCACCATCCATCATCCATCCATTATCCATAATCCATCCATCCATCATCCATCTATCACTGGTCCATCATCCATCCATCATCCATCATCCATCCATCATCCATCCTCTATCCATCATCCATCATCCATCCAACATCCATCATCTATCCATCATCCATCATCCATCCATCATCCATCCATCCATCATCCATCCTCGATCCATCATCCATCATCCATCCATCATCATCCATCATCCATCCATCATCCATCCATCATCCATCCATCCATCATCCATCATCCATCCACCAACCACCCACCTTCTATTTTCTCTGAACCTTGTTATCTCAGTATCTCAGGCGAGCCTTGCGTGCAACACCTATCCACAAAGACAGCTACGGTCTACAACACAGCAAAGCAAACACCCTCCCTCTCAGGCGGGGAATATCATTTTCCATTTCCTGCTGCTTTCTGTGCTCATCCTGCGTCTGTGCTCGTCCTCCCAGCTCCCCCAGCTTCTGCTCCCGGAGGCCCACGCCCTGCCCCCCAGGGACAGCAGCTCTCCACGTCCTCTTCCAGGAGCTTCTCTGTGCTCGGACAGAGCTGCGGTTACAAAGGGCAGCATTGCTTTTGTGTGGGTTGTCATGTGTCCCCGCGTGAAGGTCATGAAGCCTGGTCTCGGCAGCGTGGGTGGGTCACTAAAGACCGTGTGCCTTCCTGTGTGCACTGCCGTCATGAGGGCCATGGAGACACATGCATGGAAGATCAACCTCTGCCCCCCGGGGTTGGGATCACACACTTGGGAGGTACTAGAATCCAGGATTGCAGCGTACACGTCAGCTGACCAAGGGCAGGCCGAGCTTGGACAGGCGCAGGGGTCAGCTGGGGGCCAGCAAGAGGGGGTGCCGGAGGCAACTGCTGAAATCCTCCTGACGGAGAGCTCTGTGCTCTGAGCTGCGGACACGTCCCTTCCTGGAAAACGGCAGACGCGTCCGGCAATTTAGGGCAGGGTCTGGGGTCTGAGGCACCAAGAGGCACCCTGTCGGGAAGAATATCGGAGCTGCATCGTCATTTCATCTGCTCCTCGGGGAAGCCGGGCTGATTGATGCACCCTGTCGATGGACAGTCGTGTCCGAGAGGGAGAACAACCCCCAGCAGACGTGGAGACCTTCGCTCTGCCCCGCAGGCCCCGACCGCCCGGTTCCTCTTTCTGCCTGGCAGAAAACAGCTGAATTTCTCACTTTTGGCCCCTGTTCCTCCCGCGTCCACGCCCTGTTCTCGCTGCGGGGGAGGCCGTGCACTTCCATATTTTTATTTTTGTGGGGATTTTGGAGAAGTGAAAGTCGAGCGGGTCCCCCTCCCCGGCTCAGGGCGCAGACACCTGCAATCCCGGACACGCCAACGCTGAGGCGCAATCTCGGCACGTGGTCAGTCTGACCGCCCTCGGCCCTGAGGAGCGGGGGGACGGGGGAGCCCCCAAGAGCAATGTGGGGAGGGAACTCCCCCATGTGGCTGAAGCAGCGAGGCTCATTGGGGACCCTGCAGAGGGCACCGGTGCCCGCAGGGGCCGGACGTGGCTCCTGGACGGGGCTGAGGGCGCGTTTGTAGGCTGAGCCCGCAGGCGGGAGGTCAGCGGGTCCTGGTGGCTCCGGGTCGGGCTTCCTGGGTGTGCAGACGCGTCACGCTCCAGCCGTGCTGTGGACTCCGGCTGCTCCCTCCGGGAGGCTGAGCCTCACCGAGACTCAGGATCTTGCACTTTTTAGCTGTCACATCCCTCCTGGCCAGTGCAGAGGCCCCAAGTCTTTGGACCAGCCCCTCCCACCCCCAGTTTGGCCACTGTCCCCATGATGCACATGCGATGCCGTCCGGCTGGCCCCACCTAGGACGTGTCCATGCCGTTACCATCGATTCCACCACATCAGGGATCCAAGAAGGCAGAGGTTGCTCTCGTAATCGCAGCCACAGTCACAGATCTGTCCTGTGCGGCTGTTTCAGGAATGGGGGTCAGCCTGGACTTGGTCTTTACAAAAAGGAGAGTGTTTGGGAGGAGGGTCTGCTGGGCTTGGGGGGCAGGAGGCAGGTACACTGCTGGAACCAGGGCTGTGTGGGGTGCAGGACTGGGGACGGTGACCCCAGGGCAGGACCTCCCTGCCTTGGCAGGATGGGAAAGGGGTGTTGTCTGCTCTGCTGAGCAAAGGCCCTGAGGAGCCAGGGCTGACACTGCAGGGTCCTCGGCTGAAACGTTCCTTCCGGTGTCTGTTGATGGTCTCATCTCATGGAGATGCTGCTGTTGGCATCCGCTGGGTGAAGGCCATGAGGGTGCTCAAGACCCTACAATGTATGGGTGGATCCACCATAATTCCAGACGCTGAGAAACTTTGTCTTTGTGTTAGAGATTCTGCTCATCTGTCTACATATCTGTGTCTTTTATCTACAGCATCCGTCCATCATTCATCTTCCATCATCTATCCATCATCTATCATCCATCCATCATCCATCCATCATCCATCCATCCTTCATCCATCATCCATCCATCATCCATCCATCCTTTATCCATCATCCATCATCCACCAATCATTCATCATCCATCCATCATCCATCCATCATCCATCATCCATCCATCATCCATCCATCATCCATCCTTATCCATCCATCCATCCATCCATCCATCCATCCATCCATCCATCCATCCATCCATGCATTCGTCCATCAGCCATCAGCCATCCATCATCCATCCATCACCGACCCACCTAATGATATATTATATTTTTATTCTATTCTATTCTACTTATCAACCTACCTACCCACCTATCATCTATCTATCCATCATCCGTCTCTGTATCTATTTTTTATCTATCATCTATACCTGTACATACCAATACATATGCACACACATCATTTTGTACATATGGGATATGGCAGGTGTATCCACTGTGTACACATAAATGCACATCCATATGAATCATACAAGGTACCTAAATGCCAGCCTGATTATTTTATCTTTTAATTGTTTGCTTTTTTTATTGAAACAACATCGATTGACAACACTGTATATGATTTAAGACACTAGCTCATGCTTCTGCGGATGAACATTACCACGCCCTCCACCGAGAAGCATCATCCTGACAGGTTTCCGCACTGATGGGGTCATGGCGAGTCGGGCTGATGCATCTGTTCATCCCTAGGGGGCTGGCCTGCTGGGCGGAGTGATGGAGTTGCTCTCAGCTACGGTCTCTCTGGCCTGATGCCTTTAACGGGGTAACAAATGGGGTTGCTGCTGTGCATTAGCAGTTTCTCGCCTTCCCGTTAATATTGTCAGCCTGCTGTGCCATCCACAAGTAATCTCAAAAAAGTTTACATCCCTCCAAGGGCTGTTTGTTATAAAAAAACAAAACACTGGTGCAGACTGGGAGTGCCAGGCCACCTGGTGTGGGGATTTCTGAGTCCCTGGCTGGGTGGCTGCTGGCTTTCTCCCCTGCGGTTTCAGATTGCAGATGTATTTTAGGCAGCAGCGCCCAAGCCCGGGCACGCATCCCCTTTGATGGATTTACTATAATTGTTCCATAGCAAAGTCTTGGCATTTCAATCTCTGATAATGAAGTGGGTGTTGTCTTAAAAGGATGCAGGAAAAAAAGGCCTGTCACTAATGCAAGAGATCAGCTAAGCTCCTTCCTCATTTTCCTCCAGAACCTTCCTCATTGGGGATTGAAATAGATTTCTGGTAAGGCTGTGGCAGAGAGGCCTGTTTTGAAAATGAAATCAAAATCTAATCGGGTATTTGGGGAAACAGTGGCCTCCGTGGGATTCCCTTGCTCCATTTCTCAGCTCCAAGTCTTCGGGATTCTCTTTGAAGTGACCCCTGGCTCTGTGTCAGGTTTCCGTGGGGTGTGGGCCCAATGTGGCCCTCGGCTTGCTTTTGTAAATAAAGTTTTATTGCAACACGTCCACAGACAGTCATTTGCATCTTGGCATTGTGTGAGTCTGCTTCCTGTTCTAAGGACAGACCGGATTATCTCCAGGGGATTGTGTAGTGCATGAAACCCAAAACAGCATGTTTCTGTGCCCAAAATTTGGAGATAAAAGCATCCGTTGCAAAGTCTCACTTTTATTTATTTATTTTTAAAGATTTATTGATGTGTACAGGAGCTGGGGTGCAGGCCAGAGTTGTGGGGCACGAGAGGGTTCACCAGAGACAGAGTGGGGAGCAGAGCAGACAGATTGCCTGAAACACACTGCTGAGGGGAGCAGTGGGGAGAAAGGGGAGGTCTGCTGCCCCTTGTGGGTAGCTCCTTGGCTGGGATCAAAGTCGTGCTGCAGAGGCTGCCAATAGCTTCGCGGTGCTGTGATCAACCCCTTGGGCTACCAGGGAGGCCCCCAACCACTGAAGGCCTCAGAACAGGCTGAAGATTCCAGACCGGGCTGAAGGCCCCAAACAAAGCTGAAGGCCCCAGACCAGGCTGAGGCCCCACACCAGGTTGAAGTTTCCAGACCAGGCTGAAGGCCCCAGACCAGGCTGAAGTTTCCAGACCAGGCAGAAGGCCCCCAAAAGCTGAAGAGCCCAGACCAGGCTGAGGCCTCAGACTGGGCTGAAATATCCAGACCAGCTGATGCAGTAGACAGGCTGAAGGCTCCAGACCAGAATGAAGTTTCCAGACCAGGCTGAAGGCCCAAATACAGCTGAAGACCACAGACCAGGCTTAGGCCCCAGACCAGGCTGAAGTTTCCAGACCAGGCTGAAGGCCCCAGACCATGGTGAAGTTTCCAGGCCAGGCTCAAGTTTCCAGACCAGGCTGAAGGCCCCAAACAAAACTGAAGGCTCCCAACCAGGCTGAGGCTTCAGACCAGGTTGAAGGCCCCAGACCAGATTGAAGGCCCAGACCAGGCTGAAGGTTCCAGACCAGGCTGAGGCCCCAGACCAGACTGAAGGCCCCAGACCAGGCTGAAGGCCCCAAACAAAGCTGAAAGCCCCAGACCAGGCTGAGGCCCCAGACCAGATTGAAGGCCTCAGACCAGGCTGCAAACCCAGACCAGGCTGAAGGCCCCCCAAAAAGCTGAAGAGCCCAGACCAGGCTGAAGGCCCCCCCAAAAAGCTGAAGGCTCCAGACCAGGCTGAGGCCACAGACTGGGCTGAAGTATCCAGACCAGCTGATATATAGACAGGCTGAAGGCTCCAGACCAGAATGAAGTTTCCAGACCAGGCTGAAGTTTCCAGACCAGGCTGAAGGCCCCAGACCATGGTGAAGTTTCCAGGCCAGGCTCAAGTTTCCAGACCAGGCTGAAGGCCCCAAACAAAACTGAAGGCTCCCAACCAGGCTGAGGCTTCAGACCAGGTTGAAGGCCCCAGACCAGATTGAAGGCCCCAGACCAGGCTGAAGGTTCCAGACCAGGCTGAAGACCCCACACCAGGCTGAAGTTTCCAGACCAGGCTGAGGCCCCAGACCAGACTGAAGGCCCCAGACCAGGCTGAAGGCCCCAAACAAAGCTGAAAGCCCAGACCAGGCTGAGGCCCCAGACCAGATTGAAGGCCTCAGACCAGGCTGCAAACCCAGACCAGGCTGAAGGCCCCCAAAAAGCTGAAGAGCCAGACCAGGCTGAAGGCCCCCCCAAAAAGCTGAAGGCTCCAGACCAGGCTGAGGCCACAGACTGGGCTGAAGTATCCAGACCAGCTGATACATAGACAGGCTGAAGGCTCCAGACCAGAATGAAGTTTCCAGACCCGGCTGAAGGCCCCAAATACAGCTGAAGACTGCAGACCAGGCTGAGGCCCCAGACCAGGCTGAATTTTCCAGACCAGGCTGAAGGCCCCAGACCAGGCTGAAGTTTCCAGACCAGGCTGAAGGCCCCAGACACGGCTGAAGCTTCCAGACCAGGCTGAAGGCCCCAAGCAAAGCTGAAGGCCCCAGACCAGGCTGAGGCCTCAGACCAGGTTGAAGGCCCCAGACCAGATTGAAGGCCCCAGACCAGGCTGAAGGTTCCAGACCAGGCTGAAGACCCCAGACCAGGCTGAAGTTTCCAGACCAGGCTGAAGGCCCCAGACACGGCTGAAGCTTCCAGACCAGGCTGAAGGCCCCAAGCAAAGCTGAAGGCCCCAGACCAGGCTGAGGCCTCAGACCAGGTTGAAGGCCCCAGACCAGATTGAAGGCCCCAGACCAGGCTGCAAACCCAGACCAGGCTGAAGGCCCCCAAAAAGCTGAAGAGCCCAGACCAGGCTGAAGGCCCCCCCAAAAGCTGAAGGCTCCAGACCAGGCTGAGGCCACAGACTGGGCTGAAGTATCCAGACCAGCTGATATATAGACAGGCTGAAGGCTCCAGACCAGAATGAAGTTTCCAGACCAGGCTGAAGTTTCCAGACCAGCTGAAGGCCCCAGACCATGGTGAAGTTTCCAGGCCAGGCTCAAGTTTCCAGACCAGGCTGAAGGCCCCAAACAAAACTGAAGGCTCCAACCAGGCTGAGGCTTCAGACCAGGTTGAAGGCCCCAGACCAATTGAAGGCCCCAGACCAGGCTGAAGGTTCCAGACCAGGCTGAAGACCCCACACCAGGCTGAAGTTTCCAGACCAGGCTGAGGCCCCAGACCAGACTGAAGGCCCCAGACCAGGCTGAAGGCCCCAAACAAAGCTGAAAGCCCCAGACCAGGCTGAGGCCCCAGACCAGATTGAAGGCCTCAGACCAGGCTGCAAACCCAGACCAGGCTGAAGGCCCCAAAAAGCTGAAGAGCCCAGACCAGGCTGAAGGCCCCCCCAAAAAGCTGAAGGCTCCAGACCAGGCTGAGGCCACAGACTGGGCTGAAGTATCCAGACCAGCTGATACATAGACAGGCTGAAGGCTCCAGACCAGAATGAAGTTTCCAGACCCGGCTGAAGGCCCAAATACAGCTGAAGACTGCAGACCAGGCTGAGGCCCCAGACCAGGCTGAATTTTCCAGACCAGGCTGAAGGCCCCAGACCAGGCTGAAGTTTCCAGACCAGGCTGAAGGCCCCAGACACGGCTGAAGCTTCCAGACCAGGCTGAAGGCCCCAAGCAAAGCTGAAGGCCCCAGACCAGGCTGAGGCCTCAGACCAGGTTGAAGGCCCCAGACCAGATTGAAGGCCCCAGACCAGGCTGAAGGTTCCAGACCAGGCTGAAGACCCCAGACCAGGCTGAAGTTTCCAGACCAGGCTGAAGGCCCCAGACACGGCTGAAGCTTCCAGACCAGGCTGAAGGCCCCAAGCAAAGCTGAAGGCCCCAGACCAGGCTGAGGCCTCAGACCAGGTTGAAGGCCCCAGACCAGATTGAAGGCCCCAGACCAGGCTGAAGGTTCCAGACCAGGCTGAAGACCCCAGACCAGGCTGAAGTTTCCAGACTAGGCTGAGACCCCACACCAGGCTGAAGTTTCCAGACCAGGCTGAGGCCCCAGACCAGGCTGAGGCCCAGACCAGATTGAAGGCCTCAGACCAGGCTGCAAACCCAGACCAGGCTGAAGGCCCCCAAAAAGCTGAAGGCTCCAGACCAGGCTGAGGCCACAGACTGGGCTGAAGTATCCAGACCAGCTGATATATAGACAGGCTGAAGGCTCCAGACCAGAATGAAGTTTCCAGACCAGGCTGAAGTTTCCAGACCAGGCTGAGGCCCAAACAAAGCTGAAAGCCCCAGACCAGGCTGAGGCCCCAGACCAGACTGAAGGCCCAGACCAGGCTGCGACCCCAGAGCAGGCTGAAGGTTCCAGACCAGGCTCAAGTTTCCAGAACAGGCTGAAGTTTCCAGACCAGGCTGAAGTATCCAGACCGGCTGATGCAGAAGACAGGCTGAAGGCTCCAGACCAGAATGAAGTTTCCAGACCCGGCTGAAGGCCCCAAATACAGCTGAAGACCACAGACCAGGCTGAGGCCCCAGACCAGGCTGAAGTTTCCCAGACCAGGCTGAGGCCTCAGACCAGGCTGAAGGCTCCAGACCAGAATGAAGTTTCCAGACCAGGCTGAAAGCCCCAGACCAGGCTGAAGCTTCCAGACCAGGCTGAAGGCCCCAGACAAAGCTGAAGGCCCCAGACCAGGCTGAGGCCTCAGACCAGGCTGAAGGCCCCAGACCAGGCTGAAGCTTCCAGACCAGGCTGAAGGCCCCAGACAAAGCTGAAGGCCCCAGACCAGGCTGAGGCCTCAGACCAGGTTGAAGGCCCCAGACCAGGCTGAAGTTTCCAGACCAGGCTGAGGCCTCAGACCAGGCTGAAGGCTCCAGACCAGGCTGAAGTTTCCAGACCAGGCTGAAGGCCCAGACACGGCTGAAGCTTCCAGACCAGGCTGAGGCCTCAGACCAGGCTGAAGGCTCCAGACCAGGCTGAAGTTTCCAGACCAGGCTGAGGCCCCAGACCAGGCTGAAGTTTCCAGACCAGGCTGAGGCCCCAGACCAGGCTGAAGTTTCCAGACCAGGCTGAGGCCTCAGACCAGGCTGAAGGCTCCAGACCAGAATGAAGTTTCCAGACCAGGCTGAAGGCCCCAGACCAGGCTGAAGGCCCCAGACCAGGCTGAAGCTTCCAGACCAGGCTGAAGGCCCCAGACAAAGCTGAAGGCCCCAGACCAGGCTGAGGCCTCAGACCAGGTTGAAGGCCCCAGACCAGGCTGAAGTTTCCAGACCAGGCTGAGGCTTCAGACCAGAATGAAGGTTCCAGACCAGGCTGAAGGCCTCAAATACAGCTGAAGACCGCTGACCAGGCTGAGGCCTCAGACCAGATTGAAGGCCCCAGACCAGGCTGAAGGCCCCAGACCAGGCTGAAGCTTCCAGACCAGGCTGAAGGCCCCAAACAAAGCTGAAGGCCCCAGACCAGGCTGAGGCCTCAGACAGGGCTGAAGGCTCCAGACCAGCTGATGCAGTAGATCAGGTTGAAGGCCCCAGACCATGGTGAAGTTTCCAGACCAGGCTGAAGGCCCCCCAAAAAGCTGAAGGCCCCAGACCAGGCTGAAGCTTCCAGACCAGGCTGATATTTCCTGATAAAGCTGAAGGCCCAGACCAGGCTAAAAATTCCAGACCAGCGTGAAGGTTCAGAACAGGCTGGAGGCCCCAGACCAGGCTCCAGATCCCAAACCAGGCTGAAGACCCCCAACAAAGCTGCAGATTTCACACTGGCTGTCAGGGAAACGGTGAGACTGAATTTCAGAAAAAAAAACCAAAAAACAAAAAACATGCACTCTGCTGTTGTGACCCAATTTGTGGTTGAGCTAGAGGGTCACTGGGGTTTTTTCTGCATTTTCTGGGGACAGCTTCTAGCCCAAGCCTGTGGAAAACCCCCATGCATTGCTGCAAACACCCAGAAACACGTGTGCTCTGCAGTGGAGACGGACCGTGTCTCGGACCTACTGCGCGCTGCTCGCGTGGCCTCACACTGGGGAGAGAATGTTGTCCTCGAACGCACAGGCTCTCGGTTCCTCGTACCCGCCTCTGCACACCCGCCACGAGACGCCTTCGTCACGCCCCAGCTCACGGCACGTCAGCTCCACCGGGGAGGGATGATCCCGCAATTGCAGCTCAGTGCCCGCCGTCAGCGCCGTGAGTTCCACCCAACACGCTTCTCAGGAACGTCCCTGTTCACGGACGTTTGAGAATCAAAATGTCCCTTAAAATTATTTGCGTGGATCTGCTCTTCTGCCACCCAAGCTAGCCCCGGGGAGAGCTTCTCCCACAGGCCTTTGTTTACGTTCCAGCGCGGCTGACCCATTGGCCTTAGAACCGAACCAGAACCCAGAGCATAAACGCGGAAATGGCCTTTTAGTTCCTGCCCGCGCGTTGCCCTGTACATGACATCCGTGACTGCGGGTTGCCCGTGGCTTATCAATAATGCAGCCACGGGGCAGTTGCCAATCAAACCATCAGCGCTTTGCACGCACCGTTTCCCGGTAGCCTTTGGGATCAAGACGTTCCTGACAAACCATCCCCGGCCCCCTGAGGTCACTCCCAGCGCCGTGGCCACGGCCAGGGAGAACCCGCCGCGGTCAGCAGAAGCGGAGGCGCGGGCCCAGGACCGGGCTCCGATCCCGGAGCTGGGGGCTCGGGTCACAGAGCTGGGGGCTCGGTCACAGAGCTGGGGGCTCGGATCACAGAGCTGGGGGCTCGGATCACAGAGCTGGGGCCTCGGGTCACAGAGCTGGGGCCTCGGGTCACAGAGCTGGGGCTCGGGTCACAGAGCTGGGGGCTCGGGTCACAGAGCTGGGGGCTCGGGTCACAGAGCTGGGGGCTCGGATCACAGAGCTGGGGGCTCGGATCACAGAGCTGGGGCCTCGGGTCACAGAGCTGGGGCCTCGGGTCACAGAGCTGGGGCCTCGGATCACAGAGCTGGGGGCTCGGGTCACAGAGCTGGGGGCTCGGGTCACAGAGCTGGGGGCTCGGATCACAGAGCTGGGGGCTCGGGTCACAGAGCTGGGGGCTCGGATCCCAGAGCTGGGGCCTCGGATCACAGAGCTGGGGGCTCGGATCACAGAGCTGGGGGCTCGGATCACAGAGCTGGGGCCTCGGGTCACAGAGCTGGGGCCTCGGGTCACAGAGCTGGGGGCTCGGATCACAGAGCTGGGGCCTCGGATCCCAGAGCTGGGGCCTCGGATCACAGAGCTGGGGGCTCGGGTCACAGAGCTGGGGCCTCGGATCACAGAGCTGGGGCCTCGGATCACAGAGCTGGGGGCTCGGGTCACAGAGCTGGGGCCTCGGATCACAGAGCTGGGGCCTCGGATCACAGAGCTGGGGGCTCGGGTCACAGAGCTGGGGGCTCGGGTCACAGAGCTGGGGGCTCGGGTCACAGAGCTGGGGGCTCGGGTCACAGAGCTGGGGGCTCGGATCCCAGAGCTGGGGCCTCGGATCACAGAGCTGGGGGCTCGGGTCACAGAGCTGGGGGCTCGGGTCACAGAGCTGGGGGCTCGGATCACAGAGCTGGGGGCTCGGGTCACAGAGCTGGGGGCTCGGGTCACAGAGCTGGGGGCTCGGGTCACAGAGCTGGGGGCTCGGGTCACAGAGCTGGGGGCTCGGATCACAGAGCTGGGGGCTCGGGTCACAGAGCTGGGGGCTCGGATCACAGAGCTGGGGGCCGGCAGCTTCGCGAGTGTCCGAAGCCCGGGTCCGCGGCGTTGTCTTCCGACGGCGCTCACGGGAGCTGGTCCTGGCCGGGCGCAGACGGCTGCATTTTGTGTCTTGAGGGTGATTTCTAGAAGCAACTCACTTGAAAGGCGGGAGCTGAGGGATGTGGGGTGGGAAGGGAGCAGGAGAGCCAGAAGACAGCAGAACCCTCAGGGATGCAGCTGAGCCTCCTGCGGTGCGCCCGCCCTCCTGACGCCTGGGCAGCCGGAGAGGCCCAAGCAGAGGCGTCCGCCGGGCGCAGACTGGCAGCACGTCACAAGGTGACGGTGGAGATTCGCTCTCTCTCTATTCATTCATGCATGTTTGCCGCCGAGCGAGCGTCCAGGGATCGGCGGCTGAGGAGCTCTCGTGCAAACGAGTAACGTGTGGGGGATGGATCCTGCTGGAGGGGCAGGTAACCCCGGGGGGGAGAGGTTCCCTGGCTCTTAGCTCCGGGGAGATGGATCCTCCGTCACTCCGTGCTGCCACCGCGTGCGTCGGCACTCCGCGGAGGATTTGAAATTTTCTTTGCCTCCGTCTTCTGCCGGATTCCGACTGCTTTTCCTCGGAAGACCCATCTCCCGGGCAAAGGTATTTGTAATGGAGACCACTCGTGTCCGGCTCGGTCTGTCCGGGCTGGAGCGCTGGGGGAGCGCTGGTTGCTTCCGTGGACGCGACTTCCCTTCGCTTTGGTGACAGTATCTCCGGCCTCTTAAAAGATGGGCTTTCTTGGTGAATCCCCGAAGTCAGTCGTGGCCCAAGCAAAGACCACCGATGTTTTAGAGCAGCTCGACCAGCTGACGGTGCCGTTTTCCATGAAAGTTTCCGATCTGAAGAGCTGCAGCCGCGGAGACTCGCCTCGAATCACCGCGAGGGGCCGCGGAGCACATTTCAGGGGCTGATGAGCAGAAAGCGGCGATTTTAGGGGCTGAAACTCCCCTCGGTGTCGCGACCTCCAGACTTTGAAGCTCCCTGTTCTGTGGAAAAGCTCCGTCTTCCCTGACAAAGGGCTGATGATGAGACGATTCGGGAAAGAAGCGTGTCCTCTCCGGCTCCCACAGAGCCCCGAGACCCGGTGTCCCGGGGTGTTGGATGCGGGCGCACGTGAAGAATTCGCTGCTTCTGCTCATGACTATGACCCGCATCTCTTCACACACGCATGTGGCTCCTACACGCCGTAGGGAGAGCGATGGGGGCATTTCAACCCCTTGGGTTTTATGGCCTCCTGAGGCCCCTGGCACCTGCGGGTATGGACAGATTGGGGGTGGTTAAGAGATTTCCAACCCTGATTTGCTCGTTTACTGGCTCAATAAGCAGATAAGATGTCTGCAATTTCTGCATCTTTTTATTCTGCAAAAGCAAAGTGATGCCTAGTTTGGAAGAGTCACCGGGAGATTCGCTGACTCTCCTTCTACAGTGAGCTGAGTTGACTCTTGCGCCAAGCCAGAGCTCCGTGTCCCTTCCGTGCGCACCCACCGCCCTGTAGCATGGGCGTAGCGGACAGCATGTTGGGGTTTCTCTGATCAGGGTGACCTACACGCAGTCCGTCCCATCCAGACGGGACAATTCCCCTGGACTGCTCTGCGGTATCGTTTCCGGAGCAGAAAAGAACAGAAAAATACATGAATGTTGCGTGTCAGCACAGAGTCCACCTCCCTGCGTGCAGCCTGGCGCGTCTTTGAAGCTGCTCACGCTCTTAGACTCGAGGAGACAGCACACGGGGTCGGTTCTGAGCTCCCGGCGTCCGGGGGATGCACCGCAGTGCCCGGCACGGAGTGGGATCCTGAGGCTCCCCGTGGAGGGGCGCATCCGCTGAGGCTGTGATGTTCACCATTCATCGCCTTCGGCTAATTTTCCTAGGAACAAAACCGTGGGCTGCCGTGGCGTCTCGACCACCACGAGTGAATCTCGCCTCGGACTCCAGGGAAGACGATCAAGGAGTTTTAGCATGTTAAGAGCCTCCGTAACGACATCCGTGCCGGGGTCGGCATCTCCTGGTCGTAAAACGAAAATAAACGGTGTGTCCAGCGAGGTGCATGGGGCACGGTGGCCGGCGGCCGGATTCGCAGTCATGGCCGTTAATAGCTCCGTCGTGACTGGGTTTCCAGCAACATGGAGGGGAGATTTTAGCTCATTTTTTTTTTTTTTTGCACCGTGCGGATGCGTCAAGGTGAGGGCTGGGGACACGAGAATGAGCTGTGCCTGCACAGGCGGCTCGGAGCTCGTCCGTCCAACGGTCGGGCGCAGAATGTCCCCTGGGGTCAGCGTCCAGCACAGAGGGTTTGTGCTCAGGGAGGACCCGTGGATCCCACGTTTTGTCCCTACGCGGGCTGTCCGGGAAGGACACCCTTGGGGTTCTTCGGCGCCACGGTTCTGAGTAGGAAAAGCTTAGGAGGAGGACAGAGGCCCTCGGAGGGCCCAGGCAGCATTTGGGCATCACGCGTGCTGCTCCCAGGGCACCCGGCAGCAGAGCCCACGCAGGTATCGCCCACGTCTGGCCACGCCCGCCCCGGCGTGCAGGGCTCCTGCCGTCCGTTAAGTGGGTGGTAGATTATTTCTCTTGACAGCTGCTTTTTGTTCCAGTGTGGGGGAAATTAAATTCCTTCAGGGAAGACGCAGTGATAGATCCAACCTGCCTTCCACGGAGCTCGCCTCGGTGATGCTGAGAGAGCTGCCTGGTGAGGGCAGATGCGAAGCAACAGCTCCGGTTTCCTTGCTCAGAACAGGAACCCCAGATGCTCAGAACAGGCCCCCAAGAGGGTCAGAACAGGACCCCCAAGATGCTCACAACAGGCCACCAGGAGGGTCAGAACAGGACCCCCAAGATACTTAGAACAGGCCCCCCAAGATGCTCAGAACACACCCCCAAGATGCTCAGACAGGCCCTCAATAGGCTCAGAACAGGATCCCGAAGATGCTCAAAGCAGATCACTAAGTTGCTCCGAACAGGCCCCTAACATGCTCCGAACAGGCCCCCCCAAGATGCTCAAACAGGCATCCCAAGATCCTCAGAACAGGCTCCCCAAGGTGCTCAGAACAGACCCCCAAGAGGCCCAGAACAGACCCCCAGGATGCTCAGAACAGTCTCCCCAATACGCTCAGAACAGTCTCCCCAAGATGCTTAGAACAGGCCCCCCAAGATGCTCAGAACAGATCCCCAAGATGCTCAGAACAGGCCCTCAAGAGGCTCAGAACAGGATCACGAAGATGCTCAAACAGACCACCAAGGTGTGCAGAGCAGACCCCTAAGATGCTCAGAACAGGCCCCCAAGATGCTCAGTAGAGGCCCCCAAGATGCTCAGTAGAGGCCCCCAAGATGCTCAGTAGAGGCCCCCCAAGATACTCACAAGAGGCCCCCCAAGATGCTCAGAACAGGCCCCAAACATGCTCATAACAGGCCCCCGAGATGTCCAGAACAGACCCCCAAGATGCTCACAACAGGTCCCCCAAGATGTTTGTTGATGAGTGGGGATGATCCCCCTGAGTGGGCCTGGCCTAAGCAGGCGGCTGCTCTCATGGCTGCTGCACAGCTTGGCGCCGGGAGCAGAGAAACCTGAAATGTCGGGGGAGGGGACCCCACATCTGTCCTTTCTGTCTCCCCCACCCCGGGGGCTGGCGGAGACACCCTGGGCAGGGAGCGAGCTGAGGTCGTGCACGTGGGCCGCAGAGGCTGCGTGTGGAGAACGCGTACCAGGCTAACCCCCCAGAAAGGAGGGGTCCCCGGTTCCCCGCCCCCCAAGGGAGCTGAGCAGGGAGGAGAATCCGGAGAGGCCCCTGGGGGACTCGGGGACGCGGCGGGGACACTTGGCAGAGACAGACGCAGGGGTGAGGCCCGTGGGGAGGTGACCGCGGCCGCCTTTGTCTTGACTCGGGTTGGATTTGGCTCCTTGGCTCCCAGCCCTGCCTCCTGCCCCTCTCCTGCGGGCCCCCCAGAAGGAGCCTTGGCCATGGGGGACACTCCGGGGGCTCCAGCGTCGGGCTGGGTGGACAAACCAAAGCCTCCTGAGCGCAGTGTCCTAGGATCACCCCAGGGGTGCCGGGCGGCGTCTGGAGTCCTGCGTCCCCGGCATGGCTGGGCCACCTCACGCCTGTAACTGGACACGGCGTCGGGGGGCAGGGCCGCTGGCCGGAGGGCCGGGCGTGTGGGCAGGCGGCCCAGGCCGGAGAGCTTGGCGCCCAGCTGGCCCCCCGAGGCTCTGCTCAGATAAAGGGGTGCCTGTTGGTCACTGTCCCTGCAGCTCAGGTGCAAACCCAGAGGCTTGGCCGGTGACGCTCAGAGTAACCCGATCCCCGGGGAGGCTCCTCCCGCCGCCCGCCCGGAAGCTCCGGCCCTTTGTCCGCCCGAGCTGCCCGTCGTGCCGGCCGGCGTCCCCTGGCGACCGCCTCCACGTCGTGGCCGTCTTCTCGGGGAAGCCGAGCCGTCCCGCAAGAGCCCCCCGCGGGCGCCTGGGCTCGGGGTGCTGGGCCGGCGGGTGCTGGGGCCGGGCCTCCCGCGGGGGTCTCTGCTCCTGGACCCCCGAGAAGCGTGTGTGGCGGTTCGTCAGCATCGGGAGCTGCAAGGGGAAGCTGAGAGTTGCTTCTTGTGGAATAGATGTGGGGTCCTGTGCACAGATCTGGGGTTCCCTGAAACAGAACAGCATCTGGGTGCTGTGACCCCTGGCAGGGGCCGGAGCCCCTGCGCAGTCCTGGGGGCTCTTGCGTTCCTGGTCGCGCAGCGAGTGTCTCCGCGGAGTGAGTGGTCGTCCTGGACGGCTCTCCTGGGGGCTGATGGACTTGGGGGTGCAGGAGGAGTGGCCGAGAGCTCGTTCCCAGGGGCCAGCACCCCACATGGAGGGTCCCTCGTCACAGTGAACCTGTGGACCCCCCCAAGTCAAGGCCAGAAGCAGCCACAGGGGTGATTCCGGTGCTGACCAGGGATGCAGGGACCCCAGGAGGATGCTCTGGGGGTGCTCCAGCAAGGCGTGGGGACTTCTGTTTGTGTCCTCGATGCTGGGAGGTGCTGCCTCGTCAAAGCACCCGGGGGTGGGTAAACATTCTCAGGCGCCAAGGTGACCGTCTCCGGGGACACGCCGGGGCTCGCTGCAGAGAAGGGCTGGCTGTGGGCCGCCGGCCCGCAGGCTGGGGGTGCAACTGGCCTTTGGGGCTCCTGCAACCTGCTCGTGCTCACTCTCCAGACAGCTGAGCTCTCCCTGCGGCTGGTCCCCCCAAACTGCCTCACCTGGGAGTGCTGGGGGACCCCTGTTTCTGGGCTGCCTGGCAAAGGGAGCTGACACTCCAGGGTGACCACAGGGCCCAAGATTCGGGGTCCCCAGCGCATAGCCCATCCCTAGGACCCACGGCTTTGTGCCCAACAGGGTCACTTCTGCAAAATGCACCGCGAGGCCTGTGGCTGGCCAGGGGGAGCGCCTAGGGCTGCAGAAAGCAGCTAAAAAATGCTGGAAATGGTCACTTTCCAGTGCAGTAGAAGACACGGCATCTGTGCAGAGCGGGGTTCGCTGGGTCAAAGGGAACCCCGCTTTTAGTGTTTTGTTTTTAACGCAACTTGATGTCGTTTTCCAAAGGGGTGGCCCCAGCCCCCACCACTCCAGCGGGGACACGAGCTGCCCCTTCTCCCGCACTTGCTGGGTCTCTTCTGGCTATTCACTGGGCAAGAGGTGGGGTGTCCCCGTGGCTTTACCCCAAAAGTCCTTTGCGCAAAGTCCTTTGCAACTGTCGTCCTGCTGTGGGTCCTGTTTGGCAGATTCTCTGTGCATGTGGCTCCCCATTTTTTCCTGGGTTACTGATTATTGTGTTGGGAAGCCAGACGAGGTCCCGGGGTCACCTTGGGGTTGCACCTCTGGGCTCTGAGCCCCCACTTCCTGTTCCTATAAGCCCCCCCCTGTCCGGGGGACCCCTGTCACCTTCACGAGCCCCTTCCAGACCGGTGACTAAAGCTGCAAACTAAGAACTGAGGGATCCCCTGGCTCATCTCTAATGCCCCGACTGAACGCACACCCGTTGCACCCCGCTTCTGGGGAGAGGAAGTCAGCGCCTCTCCGCCCCCCGCTATGCCGTCTGCAGACGCCAGGATTCCTCTACGAGCTCCAGCTTGTTGGCCGCGTGAGTCAGCAGAAACAGCAGGGACAGGCTGGGGCAGCTACCAGCTCTCTGCTCGCCCCGACAACCGTCCGCCCCGCAGTGTGTCTGGCACGATAAGGGGGGCATTAAGTCTTTGCACGCCACGGGCGCAGCTGTGGGGTGCCGGCCCCTTCCTTGGCACAAATCACCCTCATGGGGGCTCATCTTTATCTATAGATTTTCTTCTCCTTGCATGTTGGGCAACTGAAGGTTGGCCCGGGATTCTGCTCTTGATTTGGTGGGGGGGGGTCGGCAGGGAGGCTACTAACTCTTTGGAATGTTGGGGGGCATGCCGGTATTGAGGGGACCCATAAATCACATGAGATTCTCCCTTGCAAAGGCTCCCAGTGCATGGCATGAGGCACAAGTCATATGGTTTGCCAGCACGACCTCTGTTTGTTCCAGAACATTCCCATTCCACTAAAGGAGACCCCAACTCCAAGAAGGGGGTCACTCCCCATCATGAACCCCTCCCTGTGGGTCCGCTTGTGTCTGCTTCTCTGCCTGAGCATCCTGGCTGCCAGTTTCATCCGCTTGGTCCCGAGGGTTGGAATGTTTCCCCTTGTTCATGGCCGAGTAATATTCCATCGTATAGGTGAACCCTCTTGCTCATTCACTGATCCAGGGATGGACCTTGGGGTGTTTCCACCTGAGGTTTTTTAAACTCTGGGGTGCAGACAGCAGGGCTGGCGATGCCGGCAGCTCGGAACATTCAGATGGACATAAATAGCGGCTTGGCGTGTGGTTACAGCTGCTGGTTCTGTGTGAAAAATGCCAATTTCTGGAAGAGAGAAAAAAGGAACGTGTTGTGGACAGACTCGGGGGGACTGGAGAGAACCCAGGGCAGCACGTGCAGGTGGGTGACGAAGCTCCGCTGGGCTTGGTATGGAGCGGGTGGGGCCGTTATTATGTAAAAAATGGCAAATGTGGATGTGTCCCCAAGTCCCCGCTCTTCATTTTTCTGAAACTGGAGTTATTCTCCGACCGCGTCTTCAGCCACACGGTTGTGGAAACGCTATTTTTTTCATCTAAAATGTTGCTTTTGAAGAGCACCGCGCTGTCTGGGTATTCGGGGAGTTTTCCCAGGGGCTTTCTCGAGGTCTAGTTTGCACACCCTGCGGCTCACCCGCCGGAAGGGAACAATGTCACGACCTTGGCGATGCCCGTGAGTGGCGCCAGCAGCGGCTCCTTCCGTTTTACGCATTTTCATCGTCTCTTGGAATGATCGGGGCCTTTTAGCCGCACCCCGGGACCCGGAACAGTCGCCAATCTCTGTCTCTGGACACTTGCTCAGCCTGGGGTTTGCACGACTGGGGTCGTGCCGTGTGACCTTGCGTGACTGGCTCCGTCTGAGCGCACGGCGCTTCTGTGCTCATCCACGTTGTGTATGTGTGAGGCAGCCCTTTTCGTGGCTGCGTGCTATTCCATCGCGGGGAAACAACACCCCGTGTTGACCTGCTCCTCGGCCCGTGGACCCTTTGGGTTGCTGGGAAACTTGGCTACTAGAACCTGGGGCTGGACACACACGCGCCCGCAAGCTTCCGTTTCCTTTCCCTCCGGTAGATACTCAGGTATGGACACCCCTGTCTTTTTAAGCTGTGAAATGTTGGGGTCACCCTCCCCAAGCCTCAGTTTGCACATTTGGAAACCGGTGAGTTAGTCCTGGGTGGTGCTCGGACCTCTGTGAGGAGCAAGGTCAGGTGATGGCGGATAGAGGGGCGGGCGGGAGGGAGGAGCTAGGTGCACCCCAGCAGCTGCTGCCACCCCTCCCCCTGCTTCCTGTTTTAGAAAGAGGACCCCGAGGTATACAGCGGTTTCCCCCACATTTCACAGCCTCTGTGCTCACCCACAGGACCCACCCCCAGGAGTCCTGGGTTGACTTGTTGTTTTCGTGAGGACCCCCGCCCCGCGGGACAGCGTGGCCGAGCTCGGTTCCTTCCCTAAACTGTTTTCACCCCCTTTGTGCCCCTGCATGCTCCACCGCCAGCCCCCCCTTAGCTGGCTCCTAACGCAACGACCCTTTTCTGCACCCTGCGCGGGAAGACGGGTGTTTTCTTCTGCCAAGATGGTTCACCCTCCACCCACCGGTCACTCAACCCTCTTCGTGTGGGGGTGCTGGCTCTCGACCCCGACGCCGAGATGAGCTTCTGATCCAGCAGGGGTGTTGTTCCGTGCGCAGGTGACTGGAAGCTCTGCCGGCGCGCCCCAGGGGAGGGTGAAGGAAAATCACACCTGCTCTTCCTGGGGGCGAGAGAGTGTCTTTGCCTCAGGGGAGATGAGCTCCTTGGGGAGTTAATTATCAGACTGAGCGATGATGCTGGTGGTCAGGGTGTTGGTGAGGGTGTGGGTGGGGGTGTGGGTAAGGGTGTTCGTGTGGGTGTTGTTGAGGGTGTTGTTGAGGATTAGGGTGTTGTTGAGGGTGTTGGTGAGGATTAGGGTGTTGGTGAGGATTAGGGTGTTGGTGAGGGTGTTGGTGAGGATTAGGGTATTGGTGAGGGTGTTGGTGTGGGTGTTGGTGAGGGTTAGGGTGTTGGTGAGGGTGTTGGTGAGGATGAGGAGGGCATTGAGGGTGGTGGGGGTGACGAGGCCGTCACGGCTGCAGCCAGCAAGGCCCATCACAGCAGCGATCAGCTGACAGAAGCGGCCTCTCCGCCTGCTGCAAAGATCCAGATCCCTGTCCCCGGAGCCCTGGGCCCGTGCTCGGCCGCGTGCGTGACGCCAGCTGGCTTTGTCTTTGCAGACGGCGCCCCCTGGCTGCTGCGCGGGGCGAGTCGCGCCCTCCACGGCTTCTGTGTTTAGGATTCTTCCTGCTCTGCTTCTGCTCCCAGAAACCCTTCACCATCGCGTCTCAAACACGCGAAGGTCCCCCCGCTGTTCCCCGCAGAAACAATGAGGTCTTCACGAAGAAGCCAGTCACAAGCCTGCAGCAAACAACGGAAACCCTGACTCAGCGGCTGGCTCAGCAGCTGGGCGCCCGCCCGGGACGCCGGTGCCCTCAGCGTACCCCACGCACTGCAGCTGTGCAGCAATCGGGGAGCCCCAGTTCACACAGCAGTGAATGGTTGTCCAGCAGGAAGCTCTCCACGGTGCTTCTGTGTGAGGGAGGGTGTGCGTGCTCCGGGGCCATGAGTGCACAACCAGAATCACGTGCACGCCGCTCTGTGCGGTCACGGTGGCACCAGGGAGCTCGGGCCGCCTCCACGAGCCAACGTTGCTGGCGTAGGGGGAGCTGGCAAAGGCACAGGTGGACGATCCCTGCATGGCTGCCTGGGGATGGTTTCCCGGGCCGTGGTTTCCAGCACGTTCCATGACAGGAGAGCCGGGTGGAGCTGTGGGGTCGAAATGACACGTGCAGGGTGGTTTGAAGCTTGTGTGTGAGGTCAGGCCCCACACGGCCCGCGAGACGGGCTCAGCCCATGACTGTGCAGATGCCTCGGTGACAGCTCGTCCTGTACAGAAATACGGATTTGCGGGCGACGCGGCCGCTCACCGTGGAGGGCTGGGCGGAGTGAGCTCCGCGGCCCTGGGCCGGGGCCGCTGTGAGCGCCGAGTGCCTCCCGTCCTGCCCAGAGGGCGTCGTGCCCGCAGCCTGGTGCGGTGCCTGCGTGTTCTGTCCCTGGCGACTGTATAAGGTTTTCTCCGCTGCAGCCCGCCGCGTCGTAAGGATTCAGCCTCCAGGACGCAGAACCCGCAGATGGAGCTCACTGGGGTGACATGCGTGTGACTTGCGGTCGACAGCAGGCTGATCGGTGGCTAAGTTTGGGGGAGTCCCAAGTGATACGTGGGTGTCTCTGGTGGAGGGTGGGTGCCCTGGATGCCCTAAGGGTCAGCTGTCATCAGCTGACCAGAAGAATCGCCGGGCATTTGGGGGAGCAGATACGTCTGGACACACTTGGATGGCTAGATCGGGGCCGATGATAGTGATGGATAGATGACGTCGATCAATAGATGAACAGGAAGACAGATCATGGATCGCTTGATGGGTGGTGGTGGTGGTTGTGGACGTGGGAGCTGGATTCCGAGCCAGGAAGGGGCAGGTGCTCGGTGCTGGCCAATGGGGCCCACTGTCCTGCTTTGCCTCACCTCCCAGAAGGACCCAGGATGGTCTGGGGTCCCAAGGACCTTAGGACCCCAACACAGCGCCCCTGTAAACACTCAGGGTCTCTGCAGAGAAGCGACCTCTGGGGCGAGAGCTCCGTGTGGCCCCACTGGGCTGCAGGGAAATGTGTGGACAGCAGGCACCGGCCGCTGAGTGTGGACACTGCCTGACCCTCCTTGCACGCTCCAGCTGGCACCTCAAAGTGCAGAAGGGGGCTGGGGGGAGACACAGGAGACATGTGCAGCCCCCCAAGAAGCAGGAGCAGACTGGGCATGGCTTCGGCGTGCTGCGGCCCCCAAGTCCACCCTCACGCTGGCCACAGCCCTCCTGCCTTTCATCTGTTGTGTCGTTGTGGTATGAAAACTTTTCTGCGCTCTGTCGCCTTAACGCCTTCAATCCCACTTTGTTTCAGACGCCAGTGGCCACGACGACCCGCCGCAGCCTCCCGTGACCCTCCAGCACCGCCCGCTGGGTCCAGAGGAGCAAGTTGGGTCAGGATGGAGAAGAGGTTGGAATCCGCATCACGTCACACGCACACGCGCGAGACCCAGCAGGGCTGTGCCGGCGCTCGGTCCACTAGATGGCGGCAGACACCAGCGTCTCCCTTCTGGCGGCCTGACCGAGCGCTGCCCAGTCGTCTGGCAGCTTGCACCGCCTGGGGTCAGTGCGTGGAGGAGACGTGGGGTGCAAGGGGAGATGCGGGGTGCAAGGGGAGCGCTCCAGGGCGTGAAGCA
>NW_023604892.1:0-31056 GCF_014898055.3 Talpa occidentalis
TCCTTTGAACTTTCTTATCAAATGGCTAAATTATTGGTGACATTTTGTATTGCTAAATCTTTCCTTCTTCGCTTTCAATATCACATTTCTTTGAAAGAAACATTTATGTAAGTACCTTCCCTGTCTAGGAAAAAACTCATTTTCTTAGGAATACTCGAAGAAGGCCTCCCCTGGTGCGCAGGCGGTTGAGCGCAGCGCTGTGAAGCTGTCCGCAGCCTCTGCAGCACCGGTTCCATACCAGCCGGCCAGTGAGGGTACCACATGGCGCTGCGGACCTCTCCTGTCTCGCCCGCTGTCATTTAAACAAAACAACCCCTCAGCAGTGTATTTCGTCAGTCTGCCTGTTCTGTCCCCCGCTCTGTCTCTGAATCCTCTAAACCCTCCTGAGCATCTGGCCTGTACCCAGGTTCTTGTATGAGTAAATAAAAAATCTTTAAAAACAAGAAAAAAAGAATCCTCGAAGAAGCTGCCTTATGCTAATAGTGTTTTCAGTAATTCTGAGGACACAGATTAGAGAGCAGATATATGTGGCATTTTTTCTGAGTCATCTCACTACAATAAAGGTTATTAAATCCACTTGAGAAATCAATAATCCCCAACTTTGTCCCAGAGAACCTTAAAGGCAATCAGCTCTGGCAAAATCTGAAAACCTCCACCTGACATGAACTTGTCACTATGGCCTCACCCCCCACCATTCTGAAATCTGAATTTGGGAGTCCAAAGCCATAACAGTATTATAAGACAAAGGTTTCCCCTCCCCACCTCACCCACTGTGTCTAAACATGAACCTACCAAAAGAACTTACAACCCAACTGCTCAGGATCACTTGACAAGTTCAACACCTTACCCACTACCCTGCTTTCAAGATTCTTTCCTTGAATTCACTTCCCTTCACTGACCTAGTCTGATGCTTCAAAGAATCATCCCTCATGCTGAAGTCCTCCTACCATCTTAATATCCTAATGAATTACAATAAAAAATTACATACTAAATATAAGACCAAATTTTAAATATTAGAATCAACCTATTTAAAATTACATTTAAATAAATATAACAAACGTGAAAAATAAAAATAAAAGGATAAAACTGCACACCATAATTGAAAGTATACATATAGGCAATTTAGAAAACTGCTATTTTAATCACAACTATGCCTACTTCCATGAGGCCTATATGTTGACTTTGAAAGAACACTTGTAACTCAGCATTTGAAGTTTTTAATGTGATAAATGAGCTTGCTTCTTGCTCGTTAATTTGTCTAATCTAGGCTGGATGGAGGACAATGCTACTCTTAGGGGATAATGGATGTTTAAACTGTTCCTATGTTTTGTTTTAATGACACTTAAAGTAGAGAACCCAGTCTCACAGAGGTAAGTTGAGGGAACAAAAGGAGAGATTTTAAAGCAATCTCAGCAAGTTCAGGGTATACTTTTCACTTTTATCCAAAATGAAGGAAGTGATGCTGTATTGTCAAAATTCATTTTTAAACCTTCATCAGTAGCCAGCTTCAGCAGCTCATCCTGTAGAGTTACAGTTAAATTTAAATGATCTTTTGATGAAAGAAATGGATTTTGGATCCATGAATTTCCTATGCGTGGATCTTCTTTTGAGGGACAATAAAATTTCAAAGCAAACTACATTTGTAAGATGCTCATTGATAACTTTTCGCAGGTGTGCAATATCAAGATCGTTACCTACTTCATTGATAAGTGTCGTCAGGTTATGGAACATGTCATAACAATCTGTGGAAACTCTCCTTTTCCAAGCTTCTAACTTTTGCTTTTGTCCTTCAATCTTATCTGCCATTGAGAAACATGTAGCATTCTTCCCTTGCATGGACGCATTCAGATCATTAAAAACACTGAAGATGTCAGATAAGTAAGCAAGGCTGGCTGTCCAGTTCACATCTTTAAACAGCTGGGACCAAGCTGGTTTTTTGCTCTGCAGAAACACCAGCAGTTCATTTCGTATTTCAAACATTCTCGACAGAACTTTCCCACGCGACAGCCACCGCATCTCAGCGTGTAAGAGCAGTTGCTTATGATCAGTTTCCATATTATCACATAATAGGGAGAATAATCTTGAATTTAATGCATTAGATTTCACATAATTCACAATTTTTACTATGTCCGTAAGCACCCTATTTAGTTCGGCTGATATTTTTTTCATAACAAGACTTTCCCGGTGAATGAAGCAATGAGTTATTTTACATTCTGGTGCAAGTTCCTTAATCTGGGTGACCACCTCAGAATGTTTACCTGTCATTGAAGCTGCACCATCAGAACACACGCCTACGCAGAACTTAAATTCCAGACCACACTTGTTGACAATGTAATTCTTCACAGCTTCATATAGTTCCGAGTTAGTTGTGTTTGTTGGCAAAGAGGCTGAAAAGAAGAATTCTTCCTTTATGTCATCATCATGTTCGAACCTCACATATACTAAAAGAACGATCATGTTTGCGATATCTCTGCATTCATCAAATTGCAATGAAAAATACTTGGCTTGTTTGATTTGTTCGATGAGCTGGTCCTCCATGTCATTAGCCAGTTCCTGGATCCTCCGAGCGATGGTGTCATTGGACAGCGGCACTTGTGCCACCTTCTTGGCTGCTGACTCACCCAGCATTTCCAAGCAGACTTCTTTGATGCAGTCTTTCACAAGCGTCTCTGCAATTGTGTAGGGCGTTTTAGACTTCGCAACCGGAAGTGCTACTTTGTAAGATGCCCGCAAAGCACTAATGTTGATGTGAGAAACACTGAACACTGGCTTTGGTTGGCTTTTTAATTCACTACTCTTTCTCTCAAAGAATTCTTTCGGTTGGGAACTTATTTCTTTATGTTTTGAATACAAATGCCGCTTCAATTTTGACGGTTTCATCGCCTCATTAGCCAGTACATCTCCACAATAATGCACTGTGGTTTTAGCACTTCACCGTCAATTATGGCCACAAAACCAAACTCGATGTAGGAGGGATCGTACTTGCGAGTGAAAGTAGTATGAACTCTTTTGGTTTTCACCTCTTCAGGATGACTCCCATTGTTACCATTTCTTTTACTATTGCCTCTGTATTCAGAAAAGGCGTGTCTTTTCTTGACAAAGAAGTCCAGTGAAGCTTGTTTTGCCATCTGCAAATTAGGATTAAAACAAATAATACAAATTTACTTGCCTCTATCTAATAATGCTAAACTACAAATTAACTAGGCTTGACTAAAAATAAAAAAGGATTTAAAACTATAATTCAATATATTGTATACACAATATGCTTACTTTATTATATATAACTTTATAATTAATTATAAAGATAAATGCTTACATTTCCTCAGCGTTCTACATCTTTCGGGGTAATGGCTGACAAGAACTCATAAAATATCACAGGTTGTGATGTGAAACTGTTGGGCTTGATTAGTGTGCAACTCCACTGCATGTGACTCAGCGTGAGCCTCTAACACCACTGAGCTGGTCAATATTCTCTTAGAAAAGATGAGTCCATTAACCGTACACCTGATGTTGCAGGAATGTCAGATTGTACTCAGTCTCTGTGTACTCTCATCTGCATACGGATCTTATTATGGTATACATGCTTTGCAAACTAGAACCCGTCTAAAGATGACACTCTGGTCCAAATGATGTGTAACCACTATATTTCAAAATTCTGATCTGAACATATAATCACCCTACTTTAGATGACCTATTGATTTAAAAATTCTCTTTTTTGGTGATGGATGGAAACTGGACTTTGGTGACAAGCATAATATAGTATTGCTGATATATGTCTGTATACCTTAAACTATCTATTTTTTAAAAATTTATTTATGTATACAAGAATTGGAGTGTAGAACTGAGTTACAGGGGGTGAGAGGATTCACCAGAGACAGAGTAGGGAACAGAACAGGTAGACTGACTGAAATACACTGCAGAGGGGAGCAGCGTGTGAGGCAGGAGAGGTCTGCTGCACCATGTGGGTTGCTCCCTGGCCTGCCGGATCGAACTTGTGCTGCAGTGGCTGGCAATAACTTGATAGTGCTGTGTTTTTAAATCATGCACCACCAGGGAGGCCCCTTGAGCTTATATTTTGTAAGCCAATGTTACTTCAATAAAAAAAAAGTATTTAGCCTCATTCTGCATTTAAATCTAAAGCCTGAATTCTTTCCCAACCCAAATCCTTATCTTCCAACAACCAAAGTTATCATCCCCTCCCCTTCCTAAATATTTCTTCACTTGATCTGAAATGTTCTTTCTTAGCATATCTCCCATCCAGACTCACAAACCATTAAAAGAAAGTAACATTAAATTCACCGTTCCCAAATTAATTTTTCTGTAGAAAACATACCATCAAACACACCATTTATCCCGTGATTGTGACTTTCTTAAGAAATGCCTGGTATCAACATCAGAAAGGAATAAAAAGATATTGCTCATCACCCCAGAACAAAAATAAAGCAGCACTGAAGGCTGTAACTTCCAACTTGAACAAAAGAAGTGGGGGAGGGCCTTTCTTTGGAGAAAACATATCAAAGATGGCCTGCGTGGTGCTTTAACATATCACGTCAAAACACTGTCACTCAGGGGCCTCCCTGGTGGCACAAGGGGTTAAGACGAAACCTATGAAGCTGCCGTAGCCACTGCAGCATAAGTTCGATCCTGGTCAGGGAGCTATCCACATGGCGCAGCAGACCTCTCCTGACTTGCCTGCTGCTCCCCTCAGCAGTGTATTTCAGTCAGTCTACCTGTTCTGTTCCCCACTCTGTTTCTGGTGAATCCTCTCACCCACACCCCAACTCTGGCCTATACCCAGTTCTTGTATGCATAAATAAATAAATCATTAAAAAAAAATATTCTTACTCAGGGCCTCCCTGTTGGCACAAGGTGTTAAGCTTCAGCACTGTGAAGCTATCTGCAGCCTCTGCAGCAAGAGTTCAATTCCCGGCCAGCCAGAGAAATACCCACATGGCGCAGCAGACCTCTCCTATCTTGCCCGCTTCTCCCCTCAGCAGTGTATTTTGGTCAATCCGCCTGTTCTATTACCTACTCTGTCTCTGGCAAATCCTTTTACCCCCACACCCTGGCCTGTACCCCAGTTCTTGTATGCATAAATACATAAATCTTTTTTTAAAAAATTCTCACTCATCATGGTCACAGCAAAGTGTAAAGAGGCTCTCCTCTGCTTTGGTCTATAGCAGACACTCAAACTCTTACCCAATCTCCTACTTTGTTGGATGAAAAAGGTGTCTCTGATGACTTCAGCATTTTTGAAGGTTGAACATTCAAGCTTCTTTGAATCTCACTCTGTTTCCTCTTCACAGCAGTGGTCTCATTGCAGAGACTGCAAGTTATTCTATGGTGACAGCCCTCAGCCTCATGTGAAGAGGGGACGCCACAGACGGGGTAGACATTCCTGTCACAGGACATACAACTATTAGCACCTGTGCACTCTTTTTCACAGACTACACAAGATAAAAATTTTAGTCTGTTTTCAGGGTGGTTTCTTTGGGCCACCAGGGGAGGAAGAGAAAGATTCTCTTCAATGTCACTACTCTCTGTGCCGGTCTCAGTGTTTTCTTCATAGTGCGCTCTTAGAGTATTTTCTAACTCTCTGTCAGGCTGTTCTAAGTCATTATCTGTGTTCAGGCTGGCAACAAGCTCTTCAGTTAACTGAGAATGAGACAGGCCCAGTTTAGCCTCAGAGCTAAAAGGACCTTCACATGGAGCCTGCTGCATGCCTCTGTGATAGGAACGGTTTTGGGTCATCTGAATGAACCATAAAAATTCAGCCCAGTGTGATGAATTGTTAGTTTGCATCCAGGAGATAATCCTATTTTGGATGTCCTCATTAGTCTGATCAGTAGAACTTTGACTTTGGCAAGGTTGAGACTTCCCATGGACAATTTTCAGTTCTGGCCAAATATTACTGAGTTCACTGACAATCTGGCTTGAAAACTCCCTCCCATTGTCAGATTGTAGGACACTGGGGGCACCAGTGATTGTAAAAATATCTAACAGAGCATGCGCAACCTCTTTAGGTCTTTTAGATTTTAATGCCCGCAAAAAGCTCAACTTTGTACGAAGGTCTTGATAATGCATAATAAATTTGTACTCCCCATCAGGATTCAATTGCATGTCTATAAGATCCACTTGACATCTTGAGTTAACTTCCTTAAGTGGCTTGTAAGTTAGAACTTTCTTGAGTTTTGAATTTTTCTGCTGGCAAGGTTTGCAGAGTGTCAAGTATAGCATAATAACTTCTTTTGTGATGTTCTTATATTTTGCTTGTAACTCTTTTTCCATGCGGGTACGTCCGCCATGTCCAATGCTGAGATGTGTATCGTGCAGAATGTCAAATAAGTCCTCACTGTGTAAATAATACCGTATTTTATCTGTGTCTCCGTTTACAGCTTCAATCAGCTTCTCATTGCCTTGTACCAGAATCACATCAAATCTAGCCAATCGACGATAGTCAACTGACTCCTTTTTTGCCTTAGCTTTAGCCTCTTTCACTTCCTTTATTAACTGACAGTACTTTGCTTTAGAAAATATCTTGGTATTATTACTTTTATTTTCTAGTAACACTACTAAGCTTCTGAAAAATTTTTCTCTCATGTTTTCTGGTTCAATTTCTGCTTCATTAGAATCCAAGCTACTGAGGTTATCATCACCCATGCTTTGAGACATCATGGAAAGCCACAAAAATGACCCTAATGTGTAAAGAAAAAAAAAAAAAAATTAGAATGTATAGGAATGTAATTTAAAATACATACAGTTGGGCCTCCCCAGTGGCGCAGCGGTTGAGCGCTGGCTTGCGAAGCTGCCCGCAGCCTCTGTAGCGCCGGTTCAATCCCTGGCTGCTCCCCGGCCACTGGAGGAGGGTCCCACATGGCGTGCAGACCTCTCCTGCCTCCGGCTGCTCCCCTCCCCTTCTCCCTGCTCTGCTCCCTGCTCTGGCTCTGGTGAATTCTCTCACCTTCCCGTGCTTCTGACTGTACCCAGTGCTTGAATCAATCAATCAATCAATCAATCTTGTATAAATAAATAAATTTTAAAAAAAGTTTCTTCTTTAAAAAAAAATAAAATAAAATAAAATACATACAGTCTTGAATTATTTAGAATTAGTGTCAACAATAGTCTTATAGCTGCTTGGGAAAAATACTTTCTCTCAAGTCAACATTGTTTAAACTACCTATTCTTATAACACATATTGAACTGGCAAATTTTATTATTTTTAATTTAAATTTTATTTTTATATTCCCCTTACAATTACAACCCCCTTATTTTGACCCCAAGCCCTCCTTTCCCGCCCGCCACCCCCATAGAGTATCTCTGGTTCATAGTTGTTTGTTGATTTTGATATTTTCTTTCTTTTATATATTTTGATATATTCTTTTGATATATTATTTTTCCTGGTCTCTTATTTAAGTTTTCTAGATTCCTGCTATGAGTGAGACCATCCAGTATTTTTCTTTTTCTTTCTGTCTTATTTCGCTGAGCATGATCCCTTCCAGCTCCATCCATGTTGCTGCAAATTGCATGTTGAATTGGCAAATTTTAAACCATACTTAATTGTTCATAATTTCCAAAACAAAGTATATTAATGATATGTTACTGGGTGTTTGGGTTTCACTTAATTCTCAATTGTTCCAATAAGAATTCCTTGATCATTTAATTTAAATTCACATTGAATTCTCCTTTCTTGAAAAACATAATTTATTCATAACACAAACTAGTGTAATGCTTTTTTCTTTTATAGCTTCATATGTAGAGCAAGAGTTTAAGTTTATGAAGAGGTAGGGATCACTTATTTCTCTAGTATCTTTCCATCATCTAACATATTACTACATAGAAAAAAGGGCTGCAGGGCCTCCCTGGTGGCACAGGGATTAAAGTCTCAGTGCTATCAAGCTAGCCACTGCGGCATGAGTTCATCCCCAGCCAGGGAGGTGACCTACATAGTGCAGCAGACCTCTCCTGCCTCCTCACTGCTCCTCTCAGCAGTGTATTTCAGTAGATCTGCCTGTTCTGCTCCCCACTGTCCCTTGTGAATCCTCTCACCCCCCACCCCGCACCTCTGGCCTACACCCAGTTTTTGTATACATAAATAAAAAAATAAATCTTAAAAAAAAGAAAAGAAAAAGGGCTACATCAAAATTGACTAACTTACAATGAAGATGACAGCCCTGGTAGTGTTATCTCCAAATGTGACTGAAGAGAACATTATATGGCTAGTATTTCTTCCCACACTGATATAGTGTGTGCTTTTCTATGAAGCCATGAGCAGAAAAGGCAAGCTATAGCAATGTAAATAACAACCAGGGAGTTCTGAGCTCCAGAAGTTATTCAAATTGATTTTAGTAGGTCTAGGATAAGCAGGGAATAGGGAGTTGGTACAGCTATAAGAGGAGGAAAAATATGTATTGGTTATACTTAAGCCTTTTGGAAAAGACAGTTGCTCCAGAACTAGGCCAGCCGGTGCTCCTGCCTCCACTCCACATTGCACTGTAGGATCTCTAATAGACATAACTTTAGACATTCCATTTCCTTCTGTAGAATTTTTTTTAAAAGATTTTTTTTATTTATGCATATAAGAACTGGGGTACAGGCCAGAGGTGTGGGGGGTGAGAGGATTCAGTAGAGACAGAGTGGGGAACAGAACAGGCAGACTGACTGAAATACACTGCTGAGAGGAGCAGCGGGTGAGTCAGGAGAGGTCTGCTGCGCCTTGTGGGTAGCTCCCTGGCTGGGGATCGAACTGGTCATGGCTGCTGCGGACAGCCTCATAGGTTGAGGCTGCATCTTAACCCCTTGCACCTCCACGGAGACCCCCTTCTGTAGAATTTCTTTTTTTTTTTTTTTTAATAGAGACATGTTTTATTTATTTATTTGTTTGTTTGTTTTGCTTATACATGCACTGGGTACAGTCAGAAGTGTGGGAGGGTGAGAGAATTCACCAGAGCCAGAGCGGGGAGCAGAGCAGGTAGAAGGACCTAAGTACACTGCTGAGGGGAGCAGCGGGAGGCAGGAGAAGTCTGCGCACCATGTGGGACCCTCCTCCGGAGGCAGGAGAAGTCTGCGCACCATGTGGGACCCTCCTCCGGAGGCCGGGGAGTGGCCAGGGAGCAGCCGGGGATCAAACTGGCGACGGAGTGGCCGCTGGCAACTTCGCAACCCAGCGCTCAACCGCTGCGCCACTGGGGAGGCCCCTTCTGTAGAATTTCTAAGTAGTATTTCCAAGTCTTAAGTGACAAAATTTGGGGACCGAGGTTGTAGAAATGGGACATATGTAAATGCTCCTAACATTTACATAGAGTGACAGCTCTGATTTATCCATAGGTATTTAACTCCATTGCAAAGGAAAAGCAGGGAAAAGCTTATATTCAACTATTTTTTACAGGATTACCCTGACTGCTTAGTTCAGCAACTTTATTAATCTAGCACTAGACTGGCTGATTTTTTTTTCCCTGTAGCCATATTCAGTAGAAGTGTGAATGGGATGAAGTTTGGAAAATTTTCAGTGGCTAGAACCTTTCCTCTCCCAAATCTCATCTTCCTTCCAGACACTATTATCCTCACCATTATCTTGAAGTGTGTGTGGCTCTGGAGAGTCACAGTCCATCCTGTCTTCCAAAGACTGGAGCTGGGTACCTAAGGGTTCCTTTGTAGCTTCCAGAGGAGCCATTTCTTCCATAGAAACTTCCTGCCCAAATGGGCCTTGTGGGACCTGGGGACAAACAGGTACATTTGAGTTAATGTAAGTAATCACTGTACAAACCATAGCTAAACCTAAAAACATTCTTCTACTGAAGTAGACTATAAGGAGAAAAAAAAAGTTTTCATTGAATCTTTAGAAGAGTACAAGGTGGAATGAGAAACAAAATACACTGGCCCAATAAAGACAGTAAAAGGAGCTAGTAGTTCTTCCTGTGGTTTCTGAAACAACATCAAAAACACAATAAAGGAATCTGTTCAAAATTTTGATAACTGAGGGGGAGGAAGCAAATATTGTTTAATGATGAACAATGATGTAAAAAAATAAAAAAATTAATATAAAAAAATGAAAAAAATTTTGATAACTGAGAGGAAATTATAAGGAGTTTCAGTATGAACAATGAGAAGTAAATACTTGGGGTGAGGAATATACAAATTATCTAATATAAACTAATTAGCTTTTGATCCCAGAAGGAATATGATGTTTGTTTTAGACAAATGTGGAAAACATTAGCCCAGTGTGTTGTGGATAAAAAGTATGTTACTGAAAAAAATAATCAAGTTGGATAACTGTTTTGGGTGAAGGAAAAAAAAAAACCATTATACTCTCCTTACACTAGTATATGGTGTTAAATTAAATTTCCTCAGTTGTCCCCTCAAACAATGTATTTTTAAGCCTACAAGCTAGTTAATGCTTAAACATTGTTTTCACTAACAGATTCTGGTAAGTGATATATATTTACTGTGTCACATCACAAGATACATGTTATCAAGCTATTTCATTATTGATAATGCTAAATTTGATCACTTAGTTAAGGTAATGAGCAGATCCATTTGAAAAATATCGTTTCTCCTCCTCCCCACTGTATTATCATCAGCATGCTTCTATGGCACTTGCAAAACCCTTTGCTGGCTCATTTTCTGGAATACAAAAAAGTTTAGAAAGAGAGACACAAATATGGGAGGGAACCGTGCAAATAATCACTTCCAAAACAGAGATTGTGTTCAAGAAAGCCAAAAAGGAGGATGTGGACGTGAATGGGGGTTATGTCCAGGACTGTATGTCTTTTTTTTTTTTTTAAGATTTGTTAATTTATGCATACAAGAACTGGGGTATAGGCCAGAGGTTGGGAGAGGAGGGGCAAGAGGATTCACCAGAGACAGAGTGGGGGGCAGAACAGGCGGACTGAATGAAATACACTGCTGAGGGGAGCAGAGGGAGAGACAGGAGAGGTCTGCTGGGCCACGTGGGTCAGCTCCCTGGCTGGGATCAAACTCATGCTGCAGTAGTTACGGATAGCTTCATAGTGCTGACTGCTTAACACCTTGCACCACCAGGGAGGCCCCCAGTACTGTATGTCTTCACCACTTTCTGCATTTGGCTATAACCAGATGGCCTGTATTCTGCAGTTCTTACAACTTGCTGGAAAAACTCACCCATAAGCCAGCACAATTTCAGCACTTCCTTGTGTAAAATCTTTTTTTTTCTTTTAAGATTTATTTATTTATACATACAAGAACTGGGATACAGGCCAGAGTTTTGGGGGGTGAGAGGACTCACCAGAGACACAGCAGGGAACAGAACAGGGAGATCGACCAAAATACAATGCTTAGGGGAGCAGCGGGCAGAGTCAGGGGAGGTCTGCCACGCCATGTGGGTCCCCTCCCTGGCTGGGGATCGAACCTGTGCTTTGGTGGCTGCGGTGAGCTTCAAGGGTTGCGTCTTAACCCCTGCGCCACCGGGGAGGCCCCCCCCTGTGTACAATCTTATATGAAAGTTTTAACATTCCAGAAAAATATATCTTAACTGATCCAATTGTATACACAAAATGTTACGAGAAATTATGAATAGTAAAATGGAAGTGTTTGGCAATATAATGTTCCAAAATTACTGCACAGACAGCAAGTATACTCTTAAAAATAATCTCTAGTGCAATGGTAAAAAATAGAATGCTGGGGCCTCCCCGGTGGCGCAGTGGCTGAGCGCTGGGTTCCGAAGCTGCCCGCAGCCTCTGCAGCTCCGGTTCGATCCCCGGCCACCAGAGGAGGGTCCCACATGGCGCGCAGACCTCTCCTGCCGCCTGCTGCTCCCCTCAGCAGTGTACCTCGGTCCTTCGGCCTGCTCTGCTCCCCGCTCTGGCTCTGGTGAGTTCTCTCACCCTCCCGCGCTTCTGACTGTACCCAGTGCTTGTATAAATAAATAAACAAATAAATCTTTAAAAAAAAAATAGAATGCTGAACTCAATACTCCTTGTGTACCAACAACTACAGGTACTGAAAAGTATCTAGATGATACAATTAATCTCTTCATTGCAAAGAAGACACTGAGGCCCAGAGCAAGTGTGATACCATCAAGGTTATACAGCTCATGAGTGACAGAGTCTATTACAAAGTCCACATCTTCTAATTCATCATTCCCTGATATTTCCATTATATTGGCCTACTTCTCCATGTCTCTCCTAGAAGGTATTCTTTATATTCTTACATTGATTTGTTTTCATACATGGCAAAAGTTCTGGACATTATAAGAAGAGAGAGCAACGCTAATCTCAGTCACTAGATACAACATAGTTTCTTACTGGTAATGGATCAAGATTTCCCATTTGGTTAAATCACCTACTTAGCTATCACACAAAAACTGTATTCATCTGTTCATCTACAGCAGTGATCAAATAATAAAGCTCCACACTGCAATTTGCAGCCACCAATGTAAAGTTAATCCCACTTACTCCACCTTGGATCCAAGCACTCAAATCCTCCACAGAAACTGGCACCTTCAATTTCTCACCTGTCGTCTAGGTTCATCCAGTTCCCTCTCCAAATCTTCCAGCACAGTCACCACCTCCTCTCCGCTCTGAGGATGGTGCTCTCGCACCCAGGCCTGGAGCTCCTCGGGCAGGATGGTCAGTAACTGCTCCAGCACCAACAATTCCAGAATCTGCTCCTTGGTGTGCATCTCTGGTCTCAGCCACTGGTGGCAAAGTTCCCGAAGTTGGCTTAGCGCCTCCCTGGGTCCAGGTGTCTCCTGATAGCAGAAATGCCTGAAGCGCTGGCGAGAGTGTTCCCTGGTCTGAGACAGATTCCCTTGTAGGCAGGATTCCTGATCCCAAATATGGTCTTCTTCCTTAACCTTTACTTTGATGATCTCCCCTTGATCCTCCGCAGCCTGGCCAGCCGAGGCTTCAAGGGCCCCGGAATTTGTTGCCATCCTGAGCTTACACAGCTCAGAGGAAGGCTCTTTCCAATTGGGGTGAGGGAGATGGCTGACTTTCCTTGAGGTCCCCACCCAATCCTTGGTCAGGAAAGTGCGATGAAAGAAGATACGGTTAGCCCAGAAAAAAATTACAATCGCAGACAAAAAGGACTTGATTATGTGACAAGTTACCAGAGCAATTCCATTGAAAGTGACAAGACCAGGAGTGAGCAGAGAGCTAGTCAATAATGCCACCAGGTCTTCAACTGGGTGGAGACAGAAAACTGAGTTTATCCAGTACACTTTGGCCCTTACTAAGCCTGGGGACACGAGTCCAGGCAAGAAAATCAGGGAGAGGGTCGGTCCGAAGCCACAGCACCTCGCAGTCCAGGCCGACACGGGGCGTGAGAGGCCCGGCCGTCGCCGGGAGGGACCACGTTGGCTCAGCAGCGGCTCACACCTCCGGGGAGCAGAGATCGCCCCCGCCAAGCCGAAGGAGCGGTCGGAGGACGACACTCCCCGGAAAGTGCCGCGCCCCAGAACCAGGCAACCACCCAGCGCGTTCCCGCCTCCCGGGCCACGCCCCACTTCCGGTCCTCCGCCTCATTTCCTGTCCGCTCTAGGGTTCCAGGAAGTGTCGTCGTCTCGATGGTCGCGGTGGGTTGACTAGTAAACACGAGGCGACGCGCATCCCGCACCTGGCTGAGATCTAACTCTAGAGTTACCCCGCGGTCCTTGGTGGGGGCGGGGGGCGCCCCCACTGTGGGGAGTCTCTGGAGAAGCTGGGTTTTCTCGTCCTGCTGATAAACTGCCGCCGCGCTCAGTGCTCACCGCCGCACCCTACGGTTACTATGGAAGCGCTTCCCCGCTGCGTTTGCCAAGTTCGCTCCTGGGGCGGCGCCGCCACGGCCTTTTCTAGCTAGTAACGGGCCACCCTCTCCTGTCCCGGTCGCTCCGAGTCAGTCCTGAGAAATAACTGTAAGAGGAGGTTACGTCTTTCCATCTGATGGACGGGAACACCAAGCCCCAGAAAGAGTGAACTTTCCCCTAATGGCAGCTGGAGCTGTTTCTGCTTCCTCTCGCTTTCTGAGCCCTGAAATAAACGAGCGTGGGAAACTGGTCCCAGAAAACCAACAAGCAGAATCTGGATGTTTTCAGAGCCTCGTGAGTCACTAGAGTGGAGCAAGCAGAAAATTCCCACCTGGCTTATGCTCCTTAAGACAGCGCTTTGCTATGCTATATATACGAAAGTCACGGAGCTGGCAGTAGCAGAGAGGGTGCAATTAACCAAAGAGAAGACTCCGATGCAAGAGGAAAAGGCGCAGGTCATGAACTTCTGCCAGGAGTCTGGAAGCGCAAGAATCATTGCAAGAACCTACTTGATTCCTCTTCTTCCATCCCAATCAAGGCCTTGTTAAGAGAACTTCAATAAATGATAGATGCACGAGGAATGTTTGTTGAGTTGCTGGATGTTTCCTCTTCCCCATTCCCTCGTCCCTCCCACTTTGGCCCCTACTGATAATTTCTCACATTTTGGCTTTTCTGATTGAGATTTTGAAGAATCAGCACATTTCTTTTGGAAATCTCTGAACTAAAAAGTCTTACGGGGCCTCCCCTGGTGGCGCAGCGGTTGAGTGCTGGGCTGCAAAGCTGCCCGCAGCCTCTGCAGCGCCAGTTCGATCCCCGCCTGCCGCCTGCTGGCGAGGGTCCCACATGGCGCGACAGACCTCTCCTGCTGTGCCCACTGCTCCCCTCAGCAGTGTATTTCTCAGTCTGCCTGTTCTGTTCCCCGCTCTGGCTCTGGTGAATTCTCTCACCCTCCCTCACTTCTGACTGTACCCAGTGCTTGCATAAGTAAATAAATAAATAAATCTTAAAAAAAAAAAAGTCTTACGTTTGGGTCTGTGACCGGTCTCAAGTGAGTTTCTAAAGTGAGGTGAAATTGTATATAAAATTTTTGTCCATGTGTCAGTCATCAGCTTCCAAAGGGGTAAAGATGGAGCCTCGCCATTCATTTTCCTTGCCACGATTAATATGTGCCACTTAACTTTTCTGCTTTTCCACAAATCAGTTTAATTTTTGCAGCCAAGGATTCTATTTCCTCTTTCATCTTCAAGGCCAGGCTGAGCAGTGACTGTGAAGTAAACATGAATTCTAAGTCCTCTACTGAAGGGCATTAATTTTTTTTATAAATTTGCATTTTTAATTACTAAAGTGACACACACACATACACACTTGTAAACAAAAAATATATCCACAAAATAACAAAAAGAGAATATTGCAAATCGGGAAAAGTCTATTTCCAATTCCCTTTCTCAGAAAATTGAGGCCAAAAGTTTCATGTATATTCCTTGAACTTATTTAAAAGTGAATATAGGACCTTCCCTGGTGGCTCAGGCGGTTGAGCACATCGCTGTGAAGCTGTCCGCAGCTTCTGCAGCGCCGGTTCGGCCAGCGAGGGTCCCATATGGTGGGGCAGACCTCTCCTGTCTGGCCAGCTGCTCCCCTCAGCAGTATATTTCGTCAGTCTGCCTGTCCTATTCCCCGCTTTGTCTCTAGTGAATCCTCTCACCCTCCTGCACATCTGGTTTGTACCCTGGTTCTTGTATAAAATAAATAAATCTTAAAAAAATTTTTTTAAAAGTGAATATATAAACTTACTAATTACGCCTGACAGAAATTAGAGCATGCTATACATGGCAATGCAGCAAGTTGCTGGGAATTCTTTGTTTTAAACTTTAAATCCTCTCCAGAAACTGCCAAACCAACATGTTTGTTACATCCATCCCATTCTTTGTAGTAGCTGTATGTTCTATCAATTAAATGGATTGGGCACATTTTCAAGCTTCTGGTGTTGCAAATACTACAATGAATATGCATATATATATATATATATATGTATTTCTGCAGGATGACTTTTTAAAAGAAAAAGTTTAGAGATTATATTGATAGATATTGCAAACTGCCTTTTGGAGACGTATTCATCATGATTTTTCTCACTAAGTGCATTAAGACCTCTCAATTGCATAGAACCTTTCAAAGGCCTAGGAAGGATTGCCATGTATGAAATATGTTCTTGTAAACTTTGCGAAAGTATATTACAATAGAAATTAGTTAAGACTGCTGCCACCTTCTACTCCAACTCATCCTTGGAATGGCCATATCTGATTGTGTTGATAATGTCTATTCTTTACTTAAAGAGCTCCCCTGCCCCTGCTAAATTGTGTAGGCTTCAGACTGGCCCAAAAGTGACCCACCTCTGCTGAAATCTAATTTATGCTCCCAACAGAAGGGCACGTGACAGTGCCTGGATTGCCTAGAATTATATTTTGCTGTTGCCTCTTGTTCAGCAACAACAAGGCATCAGCTTTCATGACCAGGGTGCTCTCACTGAAGCCTGCACTAACTCTTGGTTTGGAGCTCCTGCAAAACTATCAAGGAGATATCACAACCACGGAAGTATGTCTAACTTGTATAGTGTCTCTGTCAACCCTGTGGTGAGATGATTAGTGCTCTAGGTTTTGAATCCAGCAACCTGGCTTTGAATCTTGTTGAGATGCCCCAGGACAGACGTTTTATAGTTCCTAGGATGGCATCTGAACTTGAACCGAGTTCCTCTGCTATATACGTGTGACTGTCAGCAGCCGTATTTGAGTATCCTCTTTTCACAAAGAACCGAATACTTGCACCTGGGAAGCAACGGATTTCCCGTGATGGAGACAGGGTGGCTTTAAAATCTCCAAGGTAACGGAGGCCCCCTTCCGCCCCGCCCCCACCCCGGTCTTCTAAGCTTACACCCCACGGGGGTCGCAGAGTCTCCGTCTCCGGGGCGCTGCTGGCTCCCTCGCTGTGAACCTCACATCCCGGGGAACTTCTCACTTGCTCTTTCCATTCCCCTTTCACCGAGACAGTTCACTCCCTCGTCATTCTCCTCTCCTTCCTTCTTCTGGTTCACCCCACCCACCCCAACTGCGAGGCCGCGAAGCTTGCGGGTCCCTGTTGTCCAGGTCGCAGGAATAAAGTCACCTCCCAGCAGTTAGGGGGGCTCCCCGCGCGGACCCGGCGTTCCCCATTGATCGCAGATCGCCCGTGATTGTGAATTAAAAGCGAACGGAAAGCACTACTCAAGGTGGAGGGGCCTAGGAAGGACCTAAACCCGCGTGGGGGAGGAGGGTGCTGGGGTGCGACGTCCGAGGCCCCAGCGTGTCTCCGAGCCCTTGTCCCTCCCCGCCTAGCACCCCGAGAAGTGGGGCGAATCTCCCGACCCGATCCTCCCCAGAAGCTGCCAAATAAACGCGCCTGGCAAACGCTTTCCTCTCCAGTCTGAGGCTCAGTGTAGGGTAAAGAAAATATCAGGCTTTTCTGCCCTTCCGCCATCAGGATAGATGATGGATCCTTGTCCTGAATGCATGCCTGATGGTGGGCACCTGGAATAGGGTGTGGGCATAGGTAGATGGGATTCAGCTGAGCTAAGACTGTGCTTTTAAGGGCGGCGTCACGGGGGGACGCCAGCAGCACCAGCACCAGCAGCAGCAGCAGCAGCCGCAGCCGAAGCCGAGAAGCAGCAGAACGAACGCTAGAGAGCCCAGATAGAGTGAGGACTTGCTGGGGGCTGGGAGGCCTGCCAGCCTCCCAGCCCCCCAGCCAGCACCCCTGCCTGCCATATGCCTGGTGAACCCCAAATAAAAAACCTGCAAAACTACTGAGGACTCTGACTCCTCTTTACCCGATCTGCATGGGATCAGAAAAACCTGCACCTGTGCCATGTCCTGCCTTTACAATTGGCGTAAGTCGGCAAGATCCATGCAGACGGGTATTGGAGCCCTCCAAGGCCTGGAGGGACTAAGGAGTAAGACTGCCTGTGACGACGCTGGAGGCGCCATGGCGGTACAGAAGATGGATATGTCCACGAGCTACAGGATGAGACCTGGCGTGAAGGAGACGCCCGAAAGGACCAGCCAACGACACCGGAAAGGACCAGCCAACGACACCGGATAGGACCAGCCAACGACACCGGAAAGGACCAGCCAATGACCCCTGAGGCAGCAGGCCATTGCTGACGCAGGGAGAGGCCAATGGACTTGAACTGATGAACTGATGATTTTGGACTGACAATCCGCCAGAAGGCGGAGGACCTTAGCAGGTTATGTTTATTTTTTGAGAATCTGGGGGTGGCCAGTGGGCCTAGATGGCCAAAAGCAGCCTGTGTATGCCAGTGGCCAGGTGGAGGAGAAAAGCCAACTAAGGTGGCAAAAGCTGGTACTGATGCTAAGTTGAGAAGCCCTAAAGCGGCTGTTAAGCAGCCTGGGTATGCTGAAGCCCTGTGAGTCTCGTAAAATCACCTATGGGTGATGCCCTGCTCATTCTTGAGTGAGGGTGAGGAGCTGAGGAGCCCGTCCTTGGGGACGGGTGGGGAATGTGGCTTGGGGTGGAGCCCAAGCCAAATGCAAAGTTTGGATCCCCAACCCATGTGCTGGTGCAGTGGGTTGGCTTGAGAGCAGGGGTCTGTGAGTCGCATGGGTGGCCATGAAGGCCGAGTGTTGGAGCGACTGCAGACAGAAACCCTGAGGGTTGGCGATTACCCCCAACAGAATAAATTGCCAATCCAGAGCTAGTGCATCCTGGGGTGGATGCTGTGTGCGCCTTGTAGCCGAGACTACAGCCAGAGAAGGCCAGGAAGCCTGACGGCTCCTGTATGTTATAGTAGATGCCGTGAGTGATTCCCCTCCCTCGTATGAGCAGTGCCTTCGGCAGCAGATTTGGTGGCTCATCTGCTGGTACCAATAATTGTCTTTGCACTTGGTTGGTGCCCTGCCTGGACTTATTTGTGTTCTGTTGTATTTTGTTATATTGTATTTTGTTATATTTGATGTATTTGCTTTTGTGGGCCATGGCTGCATTGTTTGTTTGCTTAGAAAATTGTATATGTATGTATAGACTGTATGGCAGAAAACCCTGAGGGGGTGGACTGTAGGGTAAAGAAAATATCAGGCTTTTCTGCCCTTCCGCCATCAGGATAGATGATGGATCCTTGTCCTGAATGCATGCCTGATGGTGGGCACCTGGAATAGGGTGTGGGCATAGGTAGATGGGATTCAGCTGAGCTAAGACTGTGCTTTTAAGGGCGGCGTCACGGGGGGACGCCAGCAGCACCAGCACCAGCAGCAGCAGCAGCAGCCGCAGCCGAAGCCGAGAAGCAGCAGAACGAACGCTAGAGAGCCCAGATAGAGTGAGGACTTGCTGGGGGCTGGGAGGCCTGCCAGCCTCCCAGCCCCCAGCCAGCACCCCTGCCTGCCATATGCCTGGTGAACCCCAAATAAAAAACCTGCAAAACTACTGAGACTCTGACTCCTCCTTTACCCGATCTGCATGGGATCAGAAAACCTGCACCTGTGCCCATGTCCTGCCTTTACACTCAGGTAATGGAGAAAGCCCCCTGTAAGGGCAGGAAGGGACACAGTGCAGGTTTTCTAGGATCCAGCAGACCGGGTAAAGGAGGAGTCAGAGTCCTCAGTGGTTTTGCAGGCCTTTTATTGGGGTTCACCAGGCATATGGCACGCAGGGGTGCTGGAGGGCCGGGAAGCTGGCAGGCCTCCCAGCCCCCAGCAGGTAGGAAGACTCTAGGCTCTCCGGCCTTCTCTCAGTTTCTGCTTCTCTTGCTTCTCTCTCGGCTTCTCTTTTGGCTTCTACTGGTGTCCCGTGATGCCGCCCTTAAAAACACAGTCTTAGCCCAGGTGAACCCCATCTACCTATGCCCACACCCTACTCCAGGTGCCCGCCATCAGACATGCATTCAGGACCGCAAGGATCCATCATCTCTCCTGATGGCAGGAGGGCAGAAAAGCCTGACATTTTTCCTTACCCTACACTCCCCCACAACACACACACACACTTCCCCCCACTCCCACCCTCCCAATTACTCTTATTGTGTAGACAGGACAGACACTGGCGATAAAGCTGATCAAACCTGGATCGTACAAAAAGCTCTGGCTAGACACTCATTTTGCTGTTGAATGATGGGAAAGAAGAGAGGTGGATGGATGGAAGAAAGATTTCCTTTGGCAGGACAGGACCCAAATCCGGAAGACACAAGTAACTATGTTTTGCACAATTTCATCTCTTCTATGACAAAGCAGAGAGCTTTCAAATCCTTGATCTTTTCTTCAGATTTCTTCCTCCTTGGACATTTTAATGTTTTTGTGTATAACAAAAACACAAATGAAGTACTACTTGGATCAATCCTAATAATTTGTTAAACTATTAAATATTTCATTAACTCATATTATGAATTACCACTGGCTACACAGAGAATCTGTAGCAAAGATTACTAAATTTATGAAAATAGATCCTTTCGGTTCCCACTAGAAGTACTTGATTGTACCTCCCTTATGTGGCCTGTGATGTTGCTAATTGCAGAAGAAAATGACACTTCTTGCTTGTGGTGTTGCCTGAGTGGTCCTGCCCGTCTTTCCACCTTGCTTGTGCTGGTGTTATAAGATCTCCTGCCACCAACCCCTTCCCCCAACCCCGCCATGGGTCTCCCTGTTGGTGCAAAGAGTTAAGTCTCAGCATTATGAAGCTATCCGCAGCCATTGCAGCATGAGTTTGGAGTTTAATCCCCACCCAGGGCACTGACCCACAGGACACAGCAGACCTCTCCTGTCTCCCCACTACTCCCCTCAGCAGTGTATTTCTGTAGGTCCTTGTATGCATAAATAAATAAAATATATGTTTTTAAAAATATTTATTTATTTATGCATACAAGAACCAGGGTACAGACCAGATGTGCGGGAGGGTGCGTGGATTCACCAGAGACAGAGAGGGGAACAGAACAGGCAGACTGACTGAAACCCACTGCTGAGGGGAGCAGGAGGCGAGGTAGGAGAGGTCTGCTGCGCCATGTGGGTATCTCTGAGACTGGCCAGATTCAAACCCACATTGCAGAGGCTGCAGACAACTTCACAGTGCTGCAAGTTGCCAAATAAGTTCTCCCTGAAAGTAACCTCTCTCTTTTGAAATGGCCTGACAGCCTTCCTCATGTGGGAGGTTCATAACTGCAATTCTTATTCCAATCACCGCCATCTTTGCCTGTGGGTCTCTCATCCACAGGAAGTGATGACATCCTGTCTCAAAGCCAACTGCTCAAATAGACCCCAGAGCTCCAACCATCCTCCTGGAAATTTATAAAAATGACAGTTAAAAATAAGAGAACCACTTCTCAAGTATTGAAAGAGAATTCAGTGATGTAATCCTTGTGATAATACCCAGCATCCAGAACTCCTTGTCCTTGTTCCAATTTAGTAACTCAGACTTTATTCCCAGTCTCTAAATGAAGGGAATGAAAAAGACCTGGCTGGAGGTAATGCCTGCATGGAAGTGACCCAGGACTGGAGGAAGACCAATCAAGTTCCTCTTCCCCTACTCTTGATATCAATTAAGTTCTTTTTTGTAATTTTCTACCCAGGGACCTCATTACTAGCCCATTGGCTAAAAGCCTCCAGCTGCGACCATTGTATTCTGAGTTGAGTTCCTCCTTGTGATATATTCACAAATGTTTAATGTGATATTGGAAAGAATAGCAATGACTATCTGTGGGGGGTGTAATTATGTGGTTAGGGAGTAAGGGTGGGTACAAGATTTTGATGTATAACTTCTTTTTTTTAAGGATTTGTTTATGCATACAAGAACTGGGGTACAGGCCAGAGGTGTGGAGGGTGAGAGGATTCACCAGAGACAGAGTGGGGAACAGAACAGGTGGATCCACTGAAATAAACTGCTGAGAGGAGCAGCAGGCGAGACAGGAGAGGTCTGCTGTGCCATGTGGGTCACCTCATGTTGCAGTAGCTGCAGAGAACTTCATAGTTCCGCATCTTAACCTGTTGTGCCGCCAGGGAGGCCCCTGTATAACTTCTTATAGTGCCTATCAAAATCTTAAATGATATATACTATAAAGTATGTGTATAGTTACATGTAGCATATGTTATAAATGATATAAATATTATATATATATATCAAAAGTCTGACAAGATGAAAATCACAAGCAGGAACTACACCCACACAATACTTACTAGCTTCTTCTCTGTCTTGTTAAAGGAGGACTCTTTGGATCTAACTGGGAATGTGGCATGGGGTGTATCTTCAGTTTTGTCATATCTCTAAGTGGAGACAAACTCTTCTCAAAGTTAGAGATGCTTAGACAATAATGGTTAAGTATTTTGTATTGGGGGGACACTTTGAATTAGCGAACATGAGGAAATTTATAGTACAGCTAAAAGTTGGTTGAAAATATCTTGCAAACAACAGCATAACTTGTAGTTATCGCAAATGGTCGTTTGTATCATTTATCTTGGGCTTAAGTAGGGCAATGTTTTTCTGTATCTCTTAATTATCTGATTGCTTCTGATGAGCTTAAGTATTGCCTCTTCTTGAGACTATTGGGAGTCAGTGTGCCAGAAAGATGCTACGAGCAGTAGATCTTGGCAAATCAAAGGACAAGCAGACAGCAGCGAGCTTAAAGGAGCAGAGACATAAAGCTGTTTTGCGACGAGGATGGGATTCGAACCCACGCGTGCAGAGCACAATGGATTAGCAGTCCATCGCCTTAACCACTCGGCCACCTCGTCACAGTCCTGGTTGGTGTTACTTCTTTGTATCCCTGTAATTTGTTCTGTAGTGCCCTGTCTGATTGCTTTCCTTCAGATTTAATCCTGATCTATTCTTCACAATCAGGTATTTTTAGGTACATTTCACAGCAGCAACAAGACTGAGAATTGACAATGATTCAGTGACTTGGCACATATAAAATGAACAGGTAAAACCTGTCCTCGTGTATCTTACATACATAGGTCCTTTTTAAACACACACATGAATATAGGCAGGATTTCGAGCTGTGGCTGACACCTCTGGAACGAGCTGCCCAGTTTTTCCCCAGAAACCGGGGTCCCTTTGGCCCTGCACTATGTATTCCGGCACCAATTTCCTACCATCTGACTTGAGCATCTCCCAGGTTCCTGTTTTCTGGGAGGCATTAAGAAACAAGACCTGAAAAAAAAAAAAAAGAAGAAGAAACAAGACCTGGCTTGGTTATGTTATGTATGAATCAAAACCAAGATAAAAGCTTCCATATTAACCTCCCCATGGGTCTCTCACTCAGGAATCTATATAAGTAATAATATAATAATAATTATCATTCATAATGATAAATTATGAAATGAATGGGGGAAGCAGGAATTCTTAGTAGCATGTGAAGCACTGACTATAAAAATGAGGGAAGGGCTGGAGCTGGAAAATCATCATTTTGCAACCATCATGATAAAGATCACTTCAGAGGGTAGATGTTAAATCTTGGGGGAAATTTTGATGAGGAATGGGATATGGACAGTCTTGTCTCCCACAAACCAGATAGAACAACTAAATAGAAAGGTGGACCCTAGACTGGATCCTGGGGGGCAGGAGGGAAAGAGGGGTGGATGGGGTCAATTAGTCAAGCTGGAATGCAGACTGTATTTTAATTAAATACAACGATTGTATCAATAAATATTCCCTGAAGTTTATAAGACAACTGTGGTTATGCAGTAAAGTGTTTAAGGGTAAATGAACATGATGTATGGGCGAGAAAAGAAGCAAATGGAGTATAATGTTAACAGAAGCTGAATCTGGGGCTATTTTTTATTTTTTCTGTTTAATAAAGTTGAAATTGTTTCAGAGGGAGAGAAAGTGAAATTGTAATGGAGGCACCTGGGAAATCAAAAGCTGTGGATTTGGGCCTGGCCAGAACTTTTTTTTTTTTTTTTTTTTTTTTAATATGGTAAGTTACCTGTTCATCCGAGGAACAAATAACTCTGCCCCCAGGTTCCCCACGGATTGGTTGCGGAGAAAAAACCCTCGCCCGCTCACCTCGCCCAAAAGCCCCAGACCCGGTTGCGGGAGGTACAGGCTGTTGGGCATCAGTATTCCAGTTGTCCTAAGCGATGGATCCAAGACTTGGTGAGCTCGCAGTCTCGTTCCCTGTCACCGCCACGAAAAGTTCAGCGAAATACTTTGGTTTCCGGAAAGGAAGATGATTTGAGGGTCTTTGTTTCCTGGGAGGCGGTGCTGGGCGCGGAAACCGGAGCGCGCGCCGCAAGCGGGCACCCCCTTGGCCCGCACCCCTGCTCCCTGCCGCGCGCTGTCTTCCCAGCCCTGACAGCTTCCACCTCCCGGGGTCCTACGCGTGGAAAGAGCAGGAATTGAATCTGGAAAGGGCGGGGGACAACAGATGGAACCTTTCCAGCCTCCTTCCTTTTAGAATCTCACTCTGTTGCTTTCTTCTGACGTCCTGCACGGTCTGTTTCGCAAATGGGAAAACTTGTATTCATGTTTCCTCTGCAATTTCCTAACTTTTTAAGGGGCTAAGAAATAATGGTTATAAATCACGAAAGGAATCCAAAGTGAGGCTCTTACAGCTGGGGGTGTAGCTCAGTGGTAGAGCGCGTGCTTAGCATGTACGAGGTCCCGGGTTCAATCCCTGGCACCTCCAACGGTTTTGCGAGGTGGTCGGTCCCTGCTCAGTCCGCATCTTCCTTTAAACCGCATGTCTTTCTTTCCGCTTTCTATAATTGCCATGATCAGGTCCATTTTCCTTTCGTTTCTCCCTTTAAATCTAGGTTTTCTTTCATTGAATTTTTCTGTCTGCCTCAACTACCTTTTTAGTGCCCAATTTCTGCCTTTTGTCGCCTCCAGAAATGTCTGGAACCTATGTAACGAACATTTTTGCAATTGGCCTGGCTTCTTTGAATTCCATACTAAACACAGAAGAGAAGAATAAATAACAGCCTCAATTTCATTCACTTTTTGAATTCCGAAGAATTCAAAAAGAACACAGTGGGGATGGAATAGCACCTCCAATTAGAAAGAAAATATATTGGTTAGCTCAGAAATTTTGATCACCCAAAGACATGGCAATTATGTGCCAACAAGAACTGTAGGGTTATATGTCCAGTGCTCTGTCATAATATATGATGCCTTTCCAGCCTGAACTGTGGATAATGCCAACTGAATGATCAGAGTCCCCCATCTAATTCCACCTCATGGTTGTAGCAGCTATGGATAATTGTGACCTGCATGCACCATAACAGTATCAGTGGCAAAATGTTGGCCCTAATTTTATCACTACTCTTGCATTTCTTAGCTATGAATCGTCTGTAGAGAAAATCTTTCATCAGTTATATGTTTATTCTGAAACACATTCTATATGGCAGAGGTAGAATAAATGCTTGATTCTTTTCCTTTATTTTCAAAAAAATGAGTTGATATCCATAACACCCTAAAGTTGGATGTTGGAAGACTGTGTGTGTTATTTGACAACTAGATTCTTTACTAAAATCTCTATTTGTAGTAGCTTTTCCATTTTGATGGTCGGTTTCCACATACATAATACTACCAAGATATATATAGAGTTTCAACCTTTCTATTTAATATTTAATCATCTGATTTTTTTAATGTTTAAATGCCTTGATGTGAATCCAATAATCAATTGCATATCAACAAAGGTGAGATAAGTAGACATCATATGTCCCCTTACACAATGCAATAGATATTGGGTAAAAAAAAATTACTACTTTGTCCATTTTAACACATGGATCCATCTATTTATAGTAGATATTGGAAATATATGAATATGTTTAATTTCACTGTAATCAGTCAAACTGAAGGTGTGGGAAATACTCTGTCCCTTAATAGATTGAATGATGCCCTCCCCCTCTCCCCCCACCATTTCCCATAGGGGCTGGACCAGTCTACCTTCCCTCCAGCAGTGTAAGAGAGGTATACCACTTTCTTAATTAGAAATCAACGAATTCAGACATCTGGAAAGACTAGACTTGGCCAAGTAAACAAATGTCACACTTTCGTGGGCCAATTTGAACTTGCAGCAGTGGATCACTGTGCTTCTCGGATTTCATCCCAAGTTATGGGCACCCCCAGATAACTATCCCACAGTGATTTGCTAGGCTTGTAGTGGGCACCCTGATGACCAGCAAGCATATCTTAAGCAGGATCTGCGTGTCTGCAATGCATTAGTTGATTACCAATCAGCTAAATTAGTTTTACTGAATTTACTCTTGTCAGAGGTGCACAGAAAAATGAGATCAATTTTTCACCGTGTAGGGCTCCTTCGGCCTCCAGTGACACTGTAAATGGACATGGGTCAGTCGTGCTATATTTGATGATTGTCCTGGAGACAGGAAGTGTAAGGGCCACCAATGTTCCGCGGCTTGGACAGAGCTACAGAAACCCCTCTCCCTGGTGCTGACAGCCACTGTGCTTGCTGGAGTGTACAAGACCAGTCCTTTACCCAGCTGCATCCACTGGTTCAACTTTGTGATATGACATGAAATTTCCCAGTGTTTTGCTAGCCATCCAAGATTATATTTTTTTTCTGAGCCAGCTATTCCAAAAGGCTCTTGAGCTGAATGACTTATCGTCATGGTCCAGGCAGGTAAACGCCAATTTTGCAATTATTTATTCTGAGCTGGATCTCTTTAGATAAATCTAAAGACTTAGGTGACACTGATTTACACAAATCTTATCTGACACTCAATATGTGTGAAATTCTTATAATTCTCACACATTAAACTGTGAAAACGTTCTAGGGGGGCAAGTTGAACATATATTTATTTATCAGAAAAGTATTTTCATGCCAGACCTCCTTCAGGGTATCAGGAATATAGCTCAGTGGTAGAGTGCATGCTTTGCATGTATGAGGTCCTGGGTTCAATCCCCAGTGTCTCCAACTACTTGTTTTAACGTGCTGGATCTTGATGCTCACTTGATTCTCAGGACTTTCTATTTCTGAGTGATTTAAACTAAATCACACTCATCCTAGTTTGAAAGTCAAATATATTGCTGAAAAAAATTTGCTTTGTTTCCTCTGCCTGGGCCACTCAGACGTAGATGCTGTAACTCTTATCAACATGGGAACTTGGAGGGCTAAAGAGATTAATTTCAATTTTTGCCTTCTTCCTCTCCCCACAATTCTTTGACTCTCTCACTTGTGCTTCTATCTTACCAAACTGTAAATAAATATTTTACTTTTCATTCTTCTATTTTAGAATAGATCATAGTCAACAGTTGAATAGAACACATGCTATTGATATAAGTGGGTGAAGGCAAGACTAATTTCTTTTTTTTTTTTTTTTTTAATTTTCTAGAGGCATGTCTTATTTATCTATTTGTTTGTTTGTTTGTTTGTTTTGGTTTATACATGCACTGGGTACAGTCAGAAGCCGGGAGGGCGAGAGAATTCACACCAGAGCCAGAGCCGGGAGTAGAGCAGGCAGAAGGACCGAAGTACACTGCTGAGGGGAGCAGCGGGCGGCAGGAGAGGTCTGCGCGCCATGTGGGACCCTCCTTCGGTGGCCGGGGAGCAGCCGGGGATCGAACCGGCGCCGCAGAGGCCGCGGGCAGCTTCGCAACCCAGCGCTCAACCGCTGCGCCACCTGGGAGGCCCAAGACTAATTTCTTATTAGTTGGCTGCCTGAAGCTCAGAATGGGACTAGGAGACTTTGTAGGCAAAGAACAGAATTTAGATAAGTGGAAAGAGTTAGAAATGTGTGCTCACACCCAATCTGGACATTTAGAGAGAAACTTGAGCTTAAGACTCAAGTTCCTTCTTTGCTTTTCTTGGGGGTACCTGTTAAGATAATCAAAGAATTGACTCTGTAAAAAGTTAGTGACTTCCACTCCACCACTTTATAAATAATAGGCCCTTGCTACCCTGCTCTCCATTTCTTGCTTGCTGATGAACTGGAATGAAAGACTGACTTTCCCTCAGCTTATTGGGGTCAGTTGACATTTCCACATTTGGTATGAGTATGCATACAAGACTTATGAGTGAAGGGAGTGAATGAATGTCATACTCTCAACTAAAATAAATAATGGTAGATCTTGCCTGTTCTGCTCCCCACATTCTCTGGTGAATCCCCTCACTGAACCCCCCCCCACCCCCAGATCTCTGGCTTACACCCCAGTTCTTGTATGCATAAATAAATAAATCTTTAAAAAACAAAATAAATAATGGTAGCTCTTCCATGAGTTGGAACTAGCTGTGAAAGATGTTTCTAAATTCCCTCCAGAACTCATTTTAGTGCTCTCACATCCAGAAATATAACTTTTTGGAACTGGTCAGCTGGCCCAAATCATGACTCCTCCCACCAGATCCCTGCCTCAGTGGTCTTATTTAAATTACATAGGTGGTGCAAGGGATTAAGTCTCAGCACTATGAAGCTTTTAGCAGCCACTGCCACATGAGTTCGATCCCCAGCCAAGGGAGGTGACCCTCATGGCACAGCAGACCTCTCCTGTCTTGCCCCCTGTTCCCCTCAGCAGTTTATTTCAGTGGATCTGCCTGTTCTGCTCTCCCCACTCTGTCTCTGGTGAATGCTCTCATCTTTCCACACCTCTGGCCTACACCCCAGCTCTGTACAAATAAATAAATCTTTAAAAAATAATAAGGGCCTCCCTGGTGGCACAAGGGGTTAAACACTGCACTATGAGCACCCTCTGCAACATGAGTTCAATCCCCAGCTGGCCAGGGGATCTCCTGCCTCTGTTCTGTTCTCCACTCTGTCTCTGGTAGATCCTCTCACCCCCCCCCAACATCTGGCCTGTACCCCAGCTCTTATATGCATAAATACATAAATTTAAAGAAAATAGAAAAAAATAATAAATACATAGGAGTAGAACAATAGTCCTATAAAATCAATGTCAAGAAGCAAATATATCCCTGTAACATGTTTTCTTAACACCCATTTGCGATTTGCTCCATTGATTTATGAAAGCAAGATTTTTTTCTGTGGTTCACACACATACAAAGATCTTATGGAGGTAAGTGAACAATTTGAAAGGATATGCAAAAAGAATCTGCATTATCTGTTTTTATGTTATTTTTGTTATTGTTACTATTATTATTTCTGTGGTCATAGGCAAAATTTTTCATCACCTAATCTATTAAATTCATGAGCCATACAATATTTAAAGTTATCATTCTCAGTCATACTGGATACTGCTTGAATTTATAAATTAGATAACTATGTGATATCTGAGAACTTACTTTGAACTGAAAGGTATTAAGTTTAAATTCTAGTTTGCATATTTATTTTACTAGCTGTGGTTTGAATAAATTATTTCTTTTCTCCCCAAGTTTCAGCTTTTTCTTCTGTAAAAATCTGCCTGATAATGCTTATCGTGGTGAGTAATTTTAGGGATGTAGGAAAATAGTAAGTGTTCAATAAATTGTAATCTTTATTCATCTATGTATGATTTAAGATTGTTTGGAATTTAGAAAACAGCAGAACGTATTTTTTAATGCTTTGAATGAAAAGCTTTTCAATTTTGTCTTAGAAATTCCCTGTCCATGGTTGATCTTGATGACACCCAAGTGCTAGTTAAATCCCAGCATAACAATGTGATATATATATCCTTGGCAGAAATGTTATATATCATTTCTGAGTCGTTAAGAATGCAGTTGTAATGAGAAGAGTTTACAGAGATTAAAGCTCCAAGTAGCAGTTTGATATTAAAGCTCCAAGTAGCAGTTTTGATATTGTCATTAAAAATGATTCCAGATTAGAAAGTTAGAATGGCTAGACCCGCAGGCCCTGCTGGGATTTGAACCCAATATCTCCTGAATTACAAGATAGGTGCTTTAGCCAACTGAGCCACAGAGCCAACCCTTTAGGAGGTAGGGCTTTTCTTCTAGTGGAATCACAAACAATTAGGTGAAAAATTGAGTTGCCGGTTAGGTTGTGGTGCGCTCTTTTCAGAAAATCTGACTCAGACACATGCATTCACACGATCCCTGAGAAAATATACTAGAACAAGCATGGAATGGGAGAGGGTGGAGATGAGAGAGTGCCCATGTTGGGGAAGGGGTTCCTCTGCGTGAGCCCAAAACAGTTTTTAATATTCCAGGCAATTGTAGTAATTTAGAATCCAATGAGTGGGCATTGCAAATGGAAGGCTCTTCTAACAAACTTGATCAGTTAAAACTTTTTATTGAAGTAATGGTATTCTTGGCTGTTTGAAGGTGTCACGCTTTTGCAAAGCCATACTCTTGACACATTCAATTTCTTTAACAGCTGCCAGTCCGGACTTACTCGAGAAAGCAGAAGACAAGCCTGAGGAGGCTGCAGAATTTGAAAAGGACCAAAGATTCTCTAATGGTCCTCAATCTCCACATCTTCTTTCGTTTGGGAGGGGTTCATCCCTTCTGGGGTGCAACTAGATTGTTTTGTAGGGGCCAGTGATCCTCTACAAAGGCTCTCTGTCTCCATTCCCCCTCTGGCCTTAGCCTAGTGATACTCCACAGCAGCCTGTTACTTGCTGTAGAAGTTGGTGCCTGAGGAGTTTGCATTTCTGTAGTTGTTTTAATGACTCTATTAATCACCTCTACTCCCACCTCCAGTTCCCAGCTTTGCCTGAGCCAGGTTTCTGGTCTTGTGGAGACTCCTTCCCAACTTTTCTACTCTTGACCTACATCAGGGCAGTTCAGGCTCTTTCCATGAAAGTCCACTGAGTGCACAGCTCTGGCTGCAACAGGCCAGCTGCGCAGTTGAACCCAAGTACCTTTCTCTTTGGCTTCCTTTTCTTTAACTGATTTGTCTTTCACATATTTCAGGAAGTTATCTTGGCACTTATAATCAATAATTAATGTGCTCTATCAGCATCCATTCCCTTGCCCCTGTTGTTGGCAACAATGCTGACTGCATGTTGGTAACATTAGACTCTTGCAGTGTTGCCAAGGTAACAGGTGGGGGAGGTTCCTTTTTGAACAGTGCCCATCCCCCTTGATGTCTTCAAGATCACTTTTCTCGTAGATTCGCATGAATGTGGCCAAAGGAATAACTGTTTTTCCTAAGATGCCCAGAGAACATACAGCAGCCACCTCTCTCCTCTGTCTCTGTGTGTTTGTCGTTTTCACGATTTACTGGAAGATGGTAATTACGGTGGGAAAGTCATTTAAAAAAAAAGGCTGGAATCCCATGACTGCAAGAATTTGGTATATTCCTCCGGCCCTGTGCATGCGCCTTGACTTAACACACGACCACGCTGGGGCTGCCTGTGCCTTTGGATCAAGTAGAGGCCTGGCTGCGGGGGGGGGTGGAAATCGAGCCACAAAAAGACTG
>NW_023604894.1:0-31026 GCF_014898055.3 Talpa occidentalis
AGCTTCACCCAGCCTGCTCCCAGTCAGGGCCCTCACCTGATGAGGCCTAGGAAGACAGGGACAGGACTGTGCTGTCCTTGGGAGCCCCCTGCACCTCCAAGAGCCACTTCTCACCCAGCCTTGACCTGAGCCCCTCCTCTCTCACCTGGAGACACACAGACTAGTCTCTCCTGCCACCTGGGAGCTGAACCAGGCCCTGGTCTGTTCACAGCCTGGCAGGGGCATCCCCATCCCCACAGGGTGGCCCCTTCTCAGGCCTATGACACCCACTCCTGTGTCCCTCCCTTTCCCTCTGCTCTAGCTGATCCTCATCCCCTCTGCCCTTGCACCCCGGGCACCAGCCAGCCCCCCACAGGATGTTCCTTCCATGGGAACCTCACTCCCGAATATCCCCTTCCCAGGGCTTTGCTTCCATCCCACCTTCTGCACTGACCCCCTTGATGGACACAGCTGCCCCCACACCCCCCTTTCTTGCTGCCCCACCTGCTCCCTGCCTGTCCCTCCTCTCAGCCCCTCTACAGGATGGGGTGGGTTTTTGTCTTTATTATTCACTGTCTCCTGCATGAAAGCAGCTCTCTGAAGTTAGGAATGTCTCTGTTTTGTACACAGCACCAAGCACATAACATACAAATATTGGTGGAGTTAAATGAATTAGTAACTGACAAGTGTTTCTTTTCTTTTTTTTTTTTTTTACAACATTGTTCATTTTAAAAAAATATTTGCTCCCCCACCCTCAGGTGTAGTCCCCATAGAATTTCTTTCACCAATGTATCCGTCCACCATCACCACAGACCCCTGTGTTCCTCCCTTCCTCCCTCTGATCCCTCTCCCTCCTCCTCCCCTGCAGGATGTCTCTCATTTATAATTGTCTGTTTTTGCTTTATTGTTTTGTACTGTTATTATTGTTATTGTTTCTTCAGAGAAGTCTGAAGTTAACCTGATTGGTTTTCCCTTATAAGGTATCTGTTTCTTCCCCCTAAGTTAACTGACAAGTGTTTGATACAAATAAATCAAAAGTAAAAAATGAGGGGATAGTATTTTCACATTTTTGATAGTTCACTTTTTGAAACATCATAACCCCTGACTGAGCAATGGTCATCCCTCCCCCTCTTGTTGCAGCTCAGAGACTGCTCTTAACTGTGTCATTACAATAGTTTTTGGAGAGCACCCCCATCTTATATCTATCTATCTATCTATCTATCTATCTATCTATCTATCTATCTATCTACCACATCATTCTACATTTTTGTGGAATGTATGCTTTCTCCTCTTGTAACAGGTAGTGCCCACGGAAAGGAGAAGTTCCAGGTTCCCTGCCCCACCCAAGGTAGGGTGGAGCTGAGCAGGGAGGAGCAGAAGCTGGAGGAGGAAACTGGAGAAGGAAGGAAGCAGGACAGAGAGCCAGAAGGAGACCTGGAAGAGGCATATGGAGCAGAGAAAACTGTGAAAAAACTGTGCTTGCCTTTTGGTCGTGGACTGGTTGAAATAGATGTGGGTGACTCATGGGGAGGTGACAACGGTGTTTTTTGTCTTGATTTTGATTTTGCTCTTTTCCTTCCAGACTTGTTTGGTTGTTTCTGATCCTTTTCTGTGGGTCCCCACCAGAAGGTGCCTTAGACTTGGGGCAGGCTTGCAGGCCTTGCTCGAGGCCAATCCTGTTTGGGTGAACTTTTACCCACGAGGGGACGGGTAACTTTAGGTGCTTGATTTAGAAATTATAGTCTTTGTCTTTTCTGTATTGTTTACTAATTGTATTAAAGCTCCTTTCCATTAAAGTCTTATATGTTTTGTGTTGATGAGGCAGATGGTGGAACCTATTTAGAGCAGGCAGGTTTGGGGGTTCTGGGATGCCCCTCTCCCTGCCCTGTAACACTCTCAGGTGTAGTCCCCTTAAAATTCCCACCACCAGTTCACCCACGCACCATCAGCATTGTCCTTTGTGTTCTTCTCCTCTTCTGTTTCGATCCCTCTCCCTCCCCTGGGAAGTACCCCAATTTTTCTAGAGCCAGGGTCCCCCACACAGCCATCATTCCTGAAGGAAGAGCTCCAGACCCCAGGGCCCTACCTACTCGAAAACTATTTTGCCAGGCTAGAAAGGACCAAAGGGCACTCCAAGGACAAGTGGGTACAGGTTTTGTTATTATCACACTAGTGGGCACCAGACAGGAGAGTCTCCCCCTAAGATCTGGGCCACCAACATACACAAAGATTGCCATTTATACTCAGGAATTTCAGCATTCGTTACTCTGATAAATTTCACAGATTTCATTTTTTTGTAGTGCACAGGCCATTTGGTAGAGCACAGGGCTGTTTAGACAAAGGCGGGGGGGGGTGGTTAGACAAGGATCTGTGCTATGGGAGGGGGAAGGAGCCAGACACTTGACTCCTTTCTTTTGGAATGAGGCCCAGTTAAGATAGAGACCAGGGCCTCCCTGGTGGCTCAGGCGGTTGAGCGCAGCGCTGTGAAGCTGTCCGCAGCCTCTGCAGTGCCGGTTTGATCCCCGCCAGCCTTGGAGCAACCCACCTGGCGAGCAGACCTCTCCTGTCTCGCCCCCTGCTCCCCTCAGCAGTGTATTTCGTCAGTCTGCCTGTTCTGTTCCGCGCTCTGTCTCTGGTGAATCCTCTCACCCTCCCGCGCATCTGGCCTGTACCCCAGTTCTTGTATAAATAAAATAAAAATCTTAAAAAAAAAAAAAGTCAAGTCATAAATTGCTCAGAGGGGAACTTGCAAATGCTAAGATGGTAAACGTGCTAATTGTGCCAGGCGGTGTGATGGGCCCTTTTACTGCATCAGTTGTTTCATTGCTTTCCCCGTCACCATCAGTTTCAACATTACTTTGGACAGTTTCCACTTCCACAGAACAGGGAGGACACTGTAGGGTAAATGATTGTCAGGCTTTTCTGCTCTTCCGCCATTAGGATTGATGATGGATCCCTGTGGTCCTGAATGCATGTCTGATGGCGGGCACCTGAGAAGGGTGTGGGCATGCGCAGGTGGGTGCACCTGGGCTGAGACGGGGCTTGTAAGGGCGGTGTCGCAGAATGGAAAACGACCAGAAGTGAGAGAACAAGACCATGAGAGAATGCTGGAGCACCCAGAAAGAGTGAAGATTTTTTTTCTTTTTTTTTTTTAAAGATTTATTTATTTATGCATACAAGAGCTGGGGTAAGGCCTGCGATGAGGGAAGGGGTGGGGGGTGAGAGGATCCACCAGAGATCCACCAGAGTGGCAGATTGACTGAAATACACTGCTGTGGGGAGCAAAAAAAAAAAAAAAAGTGAAGATTCACCGGGAGCTATGAGGCCTGCCAGCCTCCTGGCCCCCAGGCACATGGCAGGCAGGGGTGTGCCCAATAAGAGCCTGAAAATCCCAATAAAAGCCTGAAAAAGCCACTGAGGGCTCAAGGACTCCTTCACACTTCTGCATGGGTTCATAGAGATCCTACTCTGAGCCATCATGCCCTTCGGTCATCACACTCACATTTGGACCCCGGGGAGCAGCTGGAGGAGGAGCAGCAGGGAGGGGAGGAGGCAGAGCTGGGACAAGGCTGATGCTATTGTCCCCAAGGAGCACAGAGCTGGGACAAGAGCAGGCGCCATCTCCTCAGGGCTGGGGAGAAACAGGGCAAGAGGCAGCCAGGCCCACACAGAGGAGCAGGGCAGCCAGGAGCTCTGGGCTCAGGGGGGAGAAGGGCCCAGGGACCCCCACCAGCAGGAGCAGGGCCCTTCCTGGTGACTCCTTAGGCCCTGAGACCAAGGACAGACCTGGCTCCTCTCAGGGCTGCTGAGCCTCTGTGCTGCTAGAGACCAAGAGGTTTATTGGAAAAAAACATCCTCCCTTCCCTTCCCACCCCGTGGAACCCACACCCCAGACCCACTCTGCTCAAAACACTGGACCCCTCCATTCCCAGCACCTGGTCCCGGCTGCAAACTGCTCTTCCCTCCTCCTCATCACCCAGTGACTTCCCAGGTCAGAGGCCCAGACCCAGGCCCCCCATGAAGGACAGGCCAGCACCTGCTTGTGGTCCTATGCCCCTCAGTGTGAGCAGGTGTCATGGAGAAGCATCAGGACACACAATATTGTCCCCAAGGAGTTGGGGTCCCCCCCACAGGCCCCTATTCTATTCTGCTCTGTCTGCTCCTTTAGTTTACCTGAAGGTCAGTCCCTCCCCAGCCCTGACCTGCCAGGGCTGAAGACAAGGTCCTGCCTCAAACAGCAGGAACCTGGTCAGATCCCCACTGAGGGCTTATTCCTCCTCCTGGGGGATTCCTGTCTCTGGGTGAGGATCCAGTGGAGGCAGAGCAGTAGAGAAGGGAAATGAGTCCTGATCAGAGAAAACACCCTCAATCAGTTAGGCAGAATGAGGGGCACCCTGGGACACCCAAATCTGTATGCTCCAAATGGCTTCTGCCATCTGCCTCATAAAGGCAGAGCACACTCTGAGTGTGAAAGAACACACCAGAGGAGCGCCAGAGGGGAAGGGAAGATGGTGTTACAGGGCAGGGAGACGGGCACCCTGACCCCGCAAACCTGCCTGCTCTATATAGGTTCTGCCATCTGCCCCATCAACACAAAACATATGAGACTTTAATGAAATGTAAATTTAATACAATTAGGGAACAGTACAAAAAAGACAAAGAATATAGTTTCTAAATCAAGCACCCAAAGTTATCCATCCCCTCGTGGGTAAAAGTCTACCCAAACGGGATTGGCCCCGAGCAAGGCCCCAAAGCCTGCCACAAGTCTAAAGCATCCTCCAGTGGGGACCCACAGAAAAGGATCAGAAACAACCAGACAAGTATGGGAGGAAAAGAGCAAAATCAAAATCAAAGATAAAAGCTGCCATTGTCACCTCCCCACGGGTCTCATCCACATCTGTGTCACCCAGTCCACGACCAATAGGCAAGCGCAGTTTCTTCACGTTTCTCTCCGCTCCATGTGCCTCCTCCAGGTCTCCTCTGGCTCCATCCTCCTTCCTCAGTCTCCTCTGCAGCTTTTTCTCTCCCCGCTCAGCTCCACCCTCCTTTTGGGTGGGGCAGGAAACCTGGAACCTCCCCATTTCCTGGAGACCATCCTGTTACAGTGGGATAACAGTTTCCCAACAAAACACTGAAAGTTACCCACCCTGTGGGGTAAATGATTGTCAGGCTTTTCTGCCCTCCCGCCATTAGCATCGCATGCCTGATGGAACACCTGCATTTTGTTACACTGTTATATTCAGTTGTATTGTTTACTTCTGTGGGCCAGGGCTGCAGTATTTATATTGGCAAGAGAAGCAAAGAACACAGGAGAGGGACAACTGCCAGAGAGCCCAGTAAAGAGTGCCAGCTCCTGGCACCCCAGCACCCCTGTCTGCTGTGTACCTGGTTGCTGCACTACATGTAAAAGATCAATAAAAGCCTGAGAAAGCCACCGAGGGCTCCAGGGCTTTTCTTTACACGTTTGCTCAGATCATAGAGAATCAGCTCTGTGCCTTTCTGGCACTACCAAGCCCCCTCTCCCAAGGGTAGATGACCAGCCAGACTTCCTGGGGGGGGGCTGCAGCTGCAGGATGTAAACCACCCCCACCCCAGCTCTCAGCACAGTACAGCCCCTAAATCCACCCACCTCATGGGGAGGGGAGCAGGAAGTGACTTGGACTCAAAACTGCCCCAGGAGGACACATGTCTCCCCATTAGTGCTTCCTTTTGTTCCAAGTGGAGAGGGAAAAGAGGGGGGTACAGAGCACAGGCAGGTGTCCCTGGACAACACTAGGGGATCCTGCACACCCTACAGGAAGGACACTCACCCCCTCACTGCCTCTCCCAGCCCTTCAGGGCCTGTTCCTGCTGCTCTGTCAGCCCACACTGTTCCTTGTTCTGTCTTGTCAGATATTAATGGTCCTGATCCAGATGGGTTCATCATTTACTTTCCTCTTTAATGGACATATGCCTCTAATCTTTCGATTGTTTCAAGTGCTTTTGAAATAGTTCCAGGTAAATACCTAAGGTTGCTGAAAGACAATGGAGAACGTAAAATGAATTGTAATTTTAAAATACAACTATGATGGGAAGAAGTAAACCCCTTTCTCCAACGTGCCATCCAGTGAAGTTTATGTAGACAAGGTTAAGATGAGGGGGTCACAAGGAAAGGCTCTTCGATAAACGGTGCTGGGGACACTGGACAGCCACGTGCAAAAGAATGAAACTAGACCACTGTCTCCCACCTCACACAAAAATCAACTCAAAATGGATAACAGGCTGGGACTTAAGACCAGAAACCATAAAATCCATGGAAGACAACAAGGACAGAACGCGCCATGACATACCAAAAAAAAAATAATGTGCTCAGTCTTTGTAAAGTCAGCGTTGAGTCATTTCTCTCTCTCTCTCTTTTCTTTTTAAAGATTTATTTATACAAGAACTAGGGTGCAGGCCAGATGTGCGGGAGGGTGAGAGGATTCACCAGGGACAGAGTGGGGAACAGAACAGGCAGACTGATGAAATACACTGCTGAGGGGAGCAGCGGGCAAGACAGGAGAGGTCTGCCGTGCCACTGCAGAGGCTTCGGACAGCTTCACAGCACTGCACTCAACTACCTGCACCACCAGCGATGCCCTAATTTCTCATTTTTACAACCATTTCCTGCTTGCTGCTGTGCTTTCCTTCGTCACCTTCTTCACATAACTGTGGTCTCTTTCCTTCAAAGGAAGAATGCCCCTCCAATTCTACCCCACAATGTAAATTATTGTCCACAGTTGAAGTCAAAGAGGTGAATGTCTGTATGGTGAGCTGAGCCATTAATAAGTGGCCTTAAGATTTGAAGACATGAAAATCACCATCATGAATGGAAACTGAATGGCTTCATCAACACTATCCCCAGGGCCTCAGGGATCAAACCCCTGATCCACACTTACCTGCAACCTGAGTGTAGCTTCCTCCTTGTCTTCCTGTGGGAAGAATCATCATGTGAGACAAGGGAGGAGTCAGCCCACGCAGTCTTTAAGGAATCTTCTAATCCTGGAATACTGTGACTAAAGACCCAGGTCAGGACTGGGAAAAATGAAGAAAGGAGGTGAGGGGGGACTGAACCAAATGCCCTCTGGGCAACACACATGCGTGGATGGTACTTCCCATTAACCAGGCAGGGCAAGTTCTCCCTGGGACATGGAAGCCCCCAGTGGACAAGATTCCCCCACTCCCTTCCCCACCTGAGCGCTTCTTCCTCCACATCACAGCTGCAGCCACCGCAGCTCCAGTGAGCACAGCTCCAAGGAGAACCAGGCCAGCAGTGATGCCCGCAGTGGGGATGGAGGGCTGAGGAGGGGGCACTGGAAGGGAAGGGAAGGGGAGACCCCAGTCCTTAGTCTGACCCTTAGAAGTTCTCAAAGGGCTCCTGATTCTCCTGAGAATGGGCTCCGTGCCCAAGTCCCCCTAGTTACCCTATCTCAAGATAAGGGGCTCCAGCAGCCCCTCATGCTGAAGATACACATGTATCTCTGCTCCTCTCCAGAAGGCACCACCACAGCCGCCCACTTCCGGAAGTTTCCATCCGCCAAGCCTGGTCTCCACCAGCTCCATGTACAGGGCCAGGTCAGGGTAGAAGCCCAGGGCCCAGAACCTCAGGGTGATGTCATGCTCAGAGATGGGGTGCTGGGTCACACATGCCCTTTGGGGGCCTGAGCAGGAAGAATCGGACATTTTATGGTTGCTATTTCCTCTATGGTCACTGAAGCAGCCTCATGACCATCCTCAGAATGGACAGGAAAACATGCTTGGAGGGAGGAAGCACAAACCCCAGAAACCAGCCTGGTCTGGGAGTCCAGGATAGCAGGTGAGAGCCCTGGGTGGGATGCAGGTCTCTAAACATTTTGTTGCTGTCTTGGGTGGAGGGTGATGACACAGACAGGCAGGAGTGAGATCTCCAAAAATGCTCTCTGACCAAAAAACAAGATCTCAAGAGAGAAACTCATTGTTCCTACGATGGCTGCCGGTGAAAAGGGTCCTGTGCAGGGTGATTTCAGGGGTGGTCTCCCCTCTTTCTCAGGAGAAACTGGATTCCTTAACTGTCCTTCAGAAACAATAGGACCCTCTGGGCCAGTCTCCATCCCAGAGCTTGAAAACTTGAGAGACAGTTCTCTTTCTAACCAGAAGGGGGCGCTTTTCTGACCATTCAGTTTTCCCTGTAGGGTGTGAGCCTCAGGGAGATCAAAGGCCCTGTAGCCCCTCTTACCTCTGAGCTGCAGCGCCTCCTTCCCCATCTCCAGGAGACTTGGGATCCACTCCAAGTACCTGCCCTACAGGTTGTTCATTTCGTGCTTTACCCAAACTCCCTCCTCCACTATGGCAGGTGCCATAGCCTCTGGGAATCACTGCGACCCTGGCTAGGGGCAAAGGTCTCTGGGGAATGGGAGCTGTGACCTGGCCCTGGGCAAGCATTGTTCACTGTCCTAGCTCTGGTTGTAGCAGCCATGCAGGTCCTCCAGGAGCCATTAGGGCAGCTTGAACCTCTGTGCCTATTGTCTTTGGTTCTGTCTCCTTGTCCAGGTCCTCCTGCCCCACCTGCTCCGCCCTGGGCTCCAGCATCTCCACACTGACCTGGAGAGTTGCTGTCAAACCGCCTGAACTGTGCGTGGTCCATGTAGCCCACTGCGATGTACCGGGGCTCCTGGAGGCTGGGCTGGGAGGTCTTGATTTCTAAAAGCCTTAAAGAGTGGGAGCCTGGGGGCAGGAAGGGGTGAAAGTTGGGCTGAACCTCCTCCCTGCACTGGTCCTGAGTCCCAGGGAGATGGGGCATGAGGGGAGAACGTGTTCAGGAAGGGAGGAGGCTCGAGAGCTTGAAAAGGGGCATCAGGTGGAGAAGGAGTGGGACTCAGGGGGACAGAAGAGGGCGCTAGGGTGGGGGGACAGAAAGGGACTAGGATTGAGAGGAAGCGTGGGGGACAGAGGAGCCTAAGGCAACAGCCTCCACCAGAGAAGCCTTTTCCCTCCTCCCTGCTCTCACCAGCCCAGGTTTGGGCCACAGCCCTGGAGAGAAGCAGCAGGAGGAGGGTTGGGGACCCCATGACCAGCACTACTGGGGTCAGGGGAGCTCCTGACTCTAGGCTGGTGGGTGGAGACTTACCTGGGGGCCATGCTGATTGGCTTCCCTGGGAGCCTCCAGGCACTGGGGACTGAGAACTGGGAGGAGTCACAAGTGTCCAGGGCCCAGCACAGGTGGTGGAGACAGAAGGGAGGCTAAGGGGGCAGTGGGGTATCCCCAACAGTAACCTTCCTGCCCTAGACACAGCCCTGGGGCCTGGAACTATGAGAACCAGACTGGGGACCTGAGGCTTTGCTCTGGCCCCTCCTGTCCTCACCCAAAGCTTCCTCACCCTGTCTCCATGACCCAAGCACTGGGTCTGCGATTCTCAGTATTTTCCTTCTGGATCCGTGTCCAGTCTGACAAATTAGGGAGGACGCCAAGCATAATCTTGTTTAGGAGGTATTGCTCCCCATACTTACCACACTGGGAATAAAGCGAGTTTGATCATGTAGTTGTTTCATTTAGAATAATAATAATAATCCAATGCCTGTTAATAGATAATCAATAACCAATGCCTGTTAAATAACTTCCTTTAATCAGGGCAATGGGAAGAGTGGATCTTTCATGTGTTTTATGTTTGCAGTTGTCTTTCTTGTCTGTCTCATTGTTTTTTCTTGTCTGTCTCATTAGAAGACAGTAGGATTTTCATGTTTCCTTCTGCATTTAGCTGTGGTTCTGGTTGAAGTCTATGAAAAAATGTCTACAGCTCAGAATGGAGGTGTTGAAATTGTATGGGGAATATAAAAATAAAATTTATTATTAAAAAAAATGTCTACAGCCTCACACAAATATGTTGAAGTAGTGTTTTCACATTATCGTGAATATTCCACTTGGATACTAAATTAAATCTATACAGCTGGCATTTTCTCCCAGGTTATTTGCAAAGTGAAACCTGAAACAATATCATTAAATATTTCTTATTCAGTTACATTTCCATAGTTCTCTCTTGCATAAAACTAACTGCAGTTAGTTTTAATGTGTGATTTTTTTAAAGTAATATATTGTTCCACAAATTATAAAGCTCTTCAATGTTCATTACACTGGAATCAAATTATTTTAAAAAATTTATTTTATTTTTCACCACAAATCCAAAAAGTAAAAGTAGTACTGGAAGTTGTCAAGTTAGTGATAGGACACAATTTTCCATGATTCTGGTTTTTTCTGAGCACTTATATTTGGTCAAGGTGAAGTTACTCTCAGTTAGCAATTGTCAGTTGATTTTCTCAAAGGAGCACACACTCATTTTCAGGACAATGTCTGCTAATTAACCAGATCAAATAGCCACAGATTTTATCATTCATTCCTTCATGTGAAGATGGTATTGACTACAAAAAAAGAAAAACAGCCTAATTCATCTCATGCAAATATTTTCCTTGGCACATGGTAGTTGGGGACGCAGCAGGAGTGTTGTGTGTGCACTTGCGTGTCATCGCATCAGGTGCTGTAAAATGTGGATTTGAGGATGACAGAATAATGAAGATAATTTTTAATGCTTCAACCAAGACACTTTGAAAGACACTGCCTTTGAGTTGTGTTTCTGAGGTAAGTAGTTGTGAAGAATAACTGCAGTTAGTAATATAAGCTCCAATTTTAGTAAGTTTTACCTCAGCAGATGTCAAAATAGTGAAAAAGCCAATGGTGTCTTAGTGACGTTTAGAAAATAGTTTTGACCTCGTGGCTCCTGTGACAGGCTCTGGGTGACTTCAAGGATTCCACAACCACACTTTGAGAAATGCTTTTCTCAGTGAACCAGGGAGCATCTCCCAAGTGTTCTCTGCCTTTGCCTCCTCTTCACTTGCCAGCATCCCTCTCCCTGGCTGGCTCCTGCCTCCCCAAGCTGCCTCCCCTGCAGATACAATGGCAGCAGAGAGAGGACCCTGGAGACATGGAGCTTGCACTGTCGTGAGAGATGGACACTGAGTAAAGGTGACAAAGACACGTGTAAACCTGACCTGAGCCAAGGGCTGGAGCGTGTTTATTATGAAAGTAGAGCAGTAGGAGTGCTTCTATTATTTTAAATAATATCAAAAGATGTAAAAAAAAAAAAAAAAAACAGGGCCTCCGTGGGGGCATAAGGTTTAAGTCTGAGTGCTATCACTTCTTAGACCTGAGTTTGATTCCTGACCAGGGAGCAACCCACATGGGGCAGCAGACCTCTCCTGTCTCACCCACTACTCCCCTCAGCAGGTGATTTCAGTGGATTGGCCTATTCTGCTCCCTACTCTGTGTCTGGTGAATCCTCTCACCCTCTGCACCTCTGGCCTGTACCCCAGTTCTCGTATGCATAAATAAATTAAAAATGAATCTAAAAACAAAGAAACAAAAAATTACATGCAGCATCAAGTACAAGATCCATCTCAGACCCAGTAAATAGCAGAGGCTGGGGACCCAGTGGTGGTGTAAGTGAAACAAGACAATGGGGCACTCAGTCAGCAGGAGTCAGGCTTTGTCGTCAAATAAGTTTGATGTCAAACTAGAGAGGGTCAGTCCACCATCCAGTGCTGCCAGGCCAGGAAGTCTAGGCTGGTCTGCAGCCCCAGCCAGTAGTCAGGCACCACCTGGGAGACTCAAGGTATAGCTTAATCTAGCCCTTTGTTTAATTTCTCTATATCCATATCTAAGTGATGTTTTTGTCTTTCTCCTTTGGGCTTATTTCCATTAGCTCCATCCATGTTGCCCCAGATGGCATGAGTTTATATTTCTTGATGAGTAGTATTCTATTATCTATGTACAACCCCTTCCACAGCCTGGCTACTGTAAATAGTGCTGCAGTGATCAGGGGGTGCCAATTTCCTTTGAAGTAGTGTAAGGTCCTCTGCTGGTGTGCTGGCACCTGCCACCCTAAAGGGAGCTGGAGTCTCTGAGAGCACCTGCTTACTCTGCACAGGGGATTCCAGGAGGTTAGAAGTTCTGCAAATAGAACTTTTTTCTATTTATATAAGCACTGGGTAAAGTCAGAAGCGCGGGAGGGTGAGAGAATTCACCAGAGCCAGAGCAGGGAGCAGAACAGGTAGAAGGACCGAAGTATATTGCTGAGGGGAGCAGCGGGTGGCAGGAGAGGTCCTTCGCGCCATGTGGGACCCTCACCAGCGGCCAGGGATCGAGCCGGCGAACCGGCACTGCAGAGGCTGCGGGCAGCAGAGGCAGCAGCTTCACAGCCCAGCACTCAACTGCTGCACCACCAGCAGAGGCCCCCAAGGTGGTTGTTTCCAGACTGAAGTCTCTTGCAATTGTGCACACGGTTGAGAACCACAGTGATGAGTCCCCTACCAGGCACTATCCTTCCATCGGCTCTAGCCTGTAGGCCCCTATCGTATGGGTACTGTAATGCTCCAGCCCTTGGTTTTGGCTTTGGGGCTTTTGGCGGCTCTCTTGTCTTAGAGCCCGGGCAGGTGGGTGCCACTGCAGCCTATCCTGGCATCCCATCCTCATGCCCCGTGAATACCCATTTCAGTTGGGATCCCAGCCGGTGTCAGAGACACCAAGTGTTAAAAGCTCTTTATGAGTTGCTGGACAACACCAACAACAAACAGCTCTTTCAGACATGAGGCCCGGAGCCTTTGCTCCTTTCCGGTGATGTCAGACTGAGGACTGGAGGCCCAGTCTCTGACAGAGGTCTTCATCCTCTCTTCCTCCCGCAGAGGTTGGCTACTGGATGCTGCTTGTCTTCTTTCAGCTTCTGGCCCTCCTTTCTTGAGAGGCCAGGAACAGAGTCTTCCCCTTCTTTCTTTGGAGGTTGGAACAGAGCCCCTCAGCTCCCTCTAACCCTGGCTTATATCACTCTTCAGGGTGTCCCAACATCAAGTCTGGTTGGACTATTTTTCTTTTTTTGTGCAGAAGAACTGGGGTATTGGCCAAAGGTGTAGAGTGAGCAGAACAGGCAGACTGACTGAAACACACTGCTGAGGGGAGCAGCTGGCAAGGCAGGAGAGGTCTGCTGCGCCCTGTGGGTCAGCTCCCGGCCAGGGATCAAACTCAGGCAGCAGTGGTGATGGTGCCGAGACTTAACCTCTAGGCCACCAGGGAGGCCCTGGACCATCTTCATCCTTGGCTGACTGGACCACCTGATTGGTCCTGCCCATAACCCAGGAAGCATGCAGAAAAGGGCAGTTCTGAAGAGCAACTGCTACAACGGACTTGTGGTGGAGCAGCAGAGTGGAGACCACCGCTGCTGCTGGCTCCCGCCACCAAGTCATCTCCCAGATCTGCGCCCACAGATGCGGGGGACAGGCACAGGCCCCTCTTCCTGAGGCAGGCACTGTGGGACTTTGCCACCTGCCCAGACCCCTTCCCTCACCGAAGCAGAACTGCTTTCTAGTGCTCTCTGAAGTGAAGGATGCTGAGGCTCAGCCCTGTTCAGTGAAGCGCGACCCAGAGCCAAGTCTGGAACCAGGATGTCTCCACGTCTCCTCGTCTCTCCCCTACTGGCTCATGCCTCCAGCAGGGAGGTGACCTGCAGTCCCGAGGAACCCACCACTTCATGTCAGAGCCTAGGGCACAGGTGGTCACGGACCTGGCAGGACTGCAGGGTCCTCAGTGCCCCCCAGCCCTGAGTTGGAGCCATCTCTGTCCCGGCCTAAGGACCTCCCTCCCGGAGGCCTCCGAGCCCTTCCCAGCTAGCGCAGGCCTTACCAGCTCCTTCAGCTCTGCCAGCTTCTCCCGTACCTGGCCGAGTTTCATGGCCAGCTCGCTCTTGGTGTGTTGCTCTGTTTGGAGGGAGCCGGTCATCTCCATACTCTGATGGGCCAGGACAGACAGAAGTAACAATGAGACGCCACCCAATACAGCTGGAGACCCAGAGCTCGGTGTCCCCTCCCACATCAGGAAGAGGTCATCCCCCAGCCCAGGGCACCCCAGGCACCTTACCTTCTTGCCAAGCGCTCTCTGGGCTCCGAATCTGATCATCTCCTGCACCCACCCTCTGCCCGGGACTCCCACGTCACCCGCTCTCCACGGGGATGAACACTGCCCACCTCTACACATCAGTCTCAAAGGCCACCCCTCCAGCCTCCAGACCCTTCAGAGCCAACTGCTCCCTCAGTTGCCACATCCCACCTTGCCGCCTAGCAAAGGGTCTGCTGCCAAGGGCCCATGGGAGATGGTAAGTGTCCAGTTGATTTTTAAAAGACAGTGGGGGAGGATGTCCCAGTCACTCATCTCTGGTGAACCTCACGCACTTGCAGTTCTGCTACAAAACTCACCTTAGTCCTTGCACCTGTAACAAAAGCCCCCTTTCTCCTAAGCCTGCATTTCCCACTCCTAAGCTAAAATGAATTCATCACTTTGGAAAATCAACTGCAGTGTGGACTGTTGGTCTTTGCGGGACATGCCCAGAGGGCAAGCCCCGTGTTTGGGGCGGGGGTTTGAGGCTCTCCTAGTAGGACGGGCCCCTGAGCATTCACCCTGGAGGCTTGGAAGGCCCAAATCTCACACCCCTGCTCTGGAAGCTCTTCCCAAATGACCTCTCACCCTTCACGGTGTATTGTATCTTCTCCAAGATGATAAAGATGTGCGGGAAGGAAAACAACGATCAACCAAGCAGGTGAAATAGCAGACGTGGACACACCGAGGGTTAATGATGGCAACATAAAATCAGCCAGAGGCCAAGTACCTCAACCAGACAAGCCTCGGGCATGCACGCTGGGAGAGGCCAAGCCAGAGAGGGGGTCTCGGCACGGCCTCACCTTCCTCCTGTCCAATGGGGGAGCGCTACCCCATTGGAGCGGTTAAGGTCGGACACAGCACCTGCAGAATGTCCTGAATCTACAGGAGGTGAAAAGAGAAAAACAAGGGCAAGGGGAGGAAGAGAAAAGCGGCTTAGAGAAGACAAGAAGGTCAGAGAAGGAAAGAGAGAGCAGCTCTGGACGATGGATGCTGGAGACATGGGTGACGGATCATACCACGGCCTGTGCCTTCTTTCCAAACGGCCACTCACCACCTCGCCCGAGGCAGAAAGCAACATGAACCAAGAGATGATCAAAGCTACCAAATCAGTCTGGAAGACACTGATCTGGCCCAACAACTTCATCTTCCAGTTGAGGAAATTGAGGCCTGAGAAGGACGTGACTTTCCCTGGGATCACCCAGCAAGCAGGTGGCAAAGACGGACTCCCACCTCAGAGGTCACCTAATCCCAAGCACCTGGGGCTCATCTGTGCCGCCCTAAAGGGAGAGGGTGTCCTCACTGACTGGCTTCCCCTTGAGGCTGGGGATGAGGGAAATTGCCAGAGCAAGAAGTCCATAGCGACGCCCTGTACTGAAGGCTCACTGCGCACCAGGCCCCGCACGAAGGGATGAATGCACAATCCTCTCACGGATGCTGCCTAGATTTAAGTAGAGCTGTAGCACCCTGACTCACAGGTGGACAAAGAGCTTAAACAGTGTTGCCCCAAATCAGATCCCCAGCAGAGCTACGGAGAGGCCGCACTCAGACCCAGGGTTCTTACCCACTTCTTCCATGCTCTTCACCTCTCACTCAGCTGCCCCTGGAGCACCCCTCTCCCAGCCTGGCTGAGCAAGACTTACATCTTCAGATGACTTACAACCACTTCCAGTGGTCTCTTGCAGGAGACCCCAAGATGTTTTTCCTTTGGTAGTCTCTCAACTGCAGAGAGGAAAAAGAGAGTTGAGGCTCACGAGAACGGCAAGCCCCTGTACTCACACCCCACTTTACAAGTTAGATTTGCCATCTGACTTCATGCCACCAACATCTCCACCAGGTGCTGTGAGTAGTCCCCCCGTCCCATCCTCCCAATGACAGAAGAAATGGACTGATAACTTGGTTTAAAGAAAAAATGTTTAGGAATTTTCACTCAGTCTTCAGACTCGAACTTCTGGGATGCCATGACTCAGTAGCTGCCAGCAGGCAGCGCTGCTCAAGCTCCTGCACCAGTGGATGCTGATGGCAGGAGGCAGTGAGGGGACAGCCAGGGGCACAGCCAGGCACATTTCAGAGCAATCTGTTACAATCTCACATATGTCTGCATATGTACATTAACACAGAAGACTTTTTTTTCCTCAAGAGAAAAAATGTTATCATTAGTATTGGCCCCAAGAGTGGGAGGAGCCATGACACTATAGGATTTTGAAACCATGTCAGCGGGGAATTGGAGCCCCCAATTTCCCTTTCCATGTCTTTGCGTAGTTTCATGAAGGCTTCCACATTTTGTTCTACAATCTTTGATTCATTGATACAATAACAACATTCTTCCCTGAGGAACAGGCAGGTGCCCCCCTTGTTAGCCGTCAAGGTCCAGAGCCCGCCGGTTTTGGAGCATGGCCTGTGCCAGGGCGGGGGAGCTGTCTTTGTGATGATGCTAAAGACACAGAGGTTTTTTCTAAGGAGGGGTAGATACCTTTAACCGAAATGTTAGAAGTGCAGGAATGAAAGCCGACAAGGGCATCAGTTGGATAGCAGGGGTAGCTGTGATTGGAGTCCCATAGGGGGACTGAGAGTTGGGGAGTCTGGCAAGCAGCGTCTGTAATCTTGGTCATAGTGGTATTGAGATTAATTGGAGCTGCCGCCAGTAGAGGCCTCTGAAGGGAAGCACAGAGGAAACAAGAAAGGTATTAGATCCAAAAGAGTTATGTAGGAATAGTATAGCGTTTTGTATTTTACGAATCCAGGTTGAGGGTGTCTCAGTCTTTTCTGATGATGTTAGCTGATTTTGTAGGACTTGCTCTGAATGGAGGATGTCCTGGGAGACTTGGACTGTGGCATTTTGTGTCGGGACATAGTCCCTTGAGATGGGAAAATGTTGCCACTGTGTAGGAATGCCAGCCAGTGTACCCTGTGGCTTGGACTCCCTGTACCCAGCGTAGGTCCCAAGGACCTGAAATAGTATAGTTAACTTGATTCGTATTGAAACCCGTATTATGACAGATGGAGAGAACATTCGGCCTTTGTCTGGAAGGTGCACTGTACATGACGGGCAAGGGCACCCCCATATTCTTTGTAGGTATTCTTGCAATGATCTAAGGTTTGATGGTAAAAGAAAGAAAACATGGTGTTCATAGTGTTGTTAATTGATGAAAGAGTTAGGGTGAGAGTGATGGGTGCTGTGCATCCGGCCTGTGGGCACTCTGCAGTACCCACCAAGTGGGTAGTCTCCGTGGATCCTGAGACAAAGGTCTCCCTAACTTTGAATTTCCACACATAGGACACTGAGCTAGGGGAGATTTTGACAAGAAATGCGCATCCTAGTAGGACCCAGGTTACAACATACATACTGTTTGTCTTCGGGCGCACGTTTGACCCGAGAGAGATGGTACCAGGAGGGGTCTCCCAGAGGTGTTACCACTATAGGCGTGGTGAGAATGACTGTGTGCGGACCAGTCCATGGAGGCTGCAGTGGCTTTGGCTGAAGCGATTTGAGCAGAACTTGGTCTCCTGGATGCAGTGGTGGGGAAGGTCAGTTGAGGAGGTCGAGATTCGGGCAGGACTGGGTAAGTACCGGTCTGCATGTTCCTGGAGCAGTTGCAGAGCTCTCAGGAGAGTTTAGTCAGGTGACCCTTGATTAGCCCATTGGCGCGCTCCACTTTCCCTGAGAATTGTGGGTGGTGGGGAATGTGAAGCTTCCAGGTGATACCCAGAGCTGCGGAGACCTGCTGAGTAATCTTTGAGATAAAAGCTGGACCATTGTCAGATAGGACAGATGTGGGGAGGCCAACGCATGGGATAATGTGGTTAAGAAGGGCCTCGGTTACCCCCTGAGCCGTTTCTCTAGCTGCGGGGAAGGGCTTGACCCAACCTGTTATTGTATCAACCGTTGTGAGCAGATATTTAACTTTTTTGTGAGTAGGGAGGTGAGTAAAATCAACCTGCCAATCCTGTCCGGGTAAGTGTCCACGCAGCTGGTGAGCTGCAGAAGAAGGAGGTTGGCGAATTCCCCCTTGAGGTGATCCACGAGCACCGGTTTGACGATGGGAACACAGCTGCCAGACTTTTGCATTCAAGGAGGGGTGGAAGAGCAGACTCAGGATTTGGCGTTCATTAGGCTCCTAAGTCGGAGTGATGGAGGGGACAGATAGAGAGAGAATAGGACCAGGATCTGCAGCAGAGTGAGTTGTGGGAGCCCTTGTTGCTGCATCAGCCTTGTTATTCCCTGTGGTCACGTAAGAATTGTCCGTGTGGTGTCCTTCACAGTGGATCATGGCGACTTCAGTTGGAAGCTGCAAGGCCGCTAGAAGCTTAAGGGCAAGTTTAACGTTCATGATGGGGGACCCCTGGGTGGAGAGGAACCCCCTTTCCTGCCAAATCGCAGCAGGACTGTGAGCCATAAGGAAGGCATATGTTGAATCCGTATAGATGGTGACTTTCTTATGGTTGCTGAGGGTCAGGGCCCCGGTAAGTGCTCTGAGTTCTGCCTTTCGGGAGGTGGTTCCTCCGGGCGGCTTTCCTGCCTCGATGACCTGATCGAGGGTAACCATGGCCTAGGCAGCCCTCTGCTGACCTCTCGCACCTTCCCAAGAGCTGCCGTCTACAGACAGAGTCCATTAGGCATCTGACAAGGGGAGTCGGCCAAACCCAGTCTGGAGGTTTGCATTTCGCCCAGGATTTCAGGGCATGAATGAGCGGCAGAAGGGGGCCAGAGACAGAAGAGGGGCTGGGTTGAGAGAAGTTGACTGAGTGAGACTCGCCAGAGGGTTTTCGATAAAGAGCACGTGGAAGTCCTGTGAGCGGGCAGGAGTGAGAGTGGAGAGCGGGCGGGGAGACAGGAGGGCCTGAAGGTGGTGCGAGGAATGTGCTTGGACAGGTCTTCCCAGAGTAAGTTTGAGGGGTTCCCGGGTGAGTAGAGCTGCCGCCGCCAGGGCTCTAAGGCAAGGTTGCCAGCCCCTGACGGTGGGATCCATCTGCTTGGAGAGATAAGCGACAGGACACAGGGCTGGGCCCAGAGGCTGGGAAAGGCCGCCTGCCGCCATACCCCGACGTGCGTCTGTGCACAGGAGGAAAGGCTTTTCTGGGTCAGGAAGGCCAAGGACAGGTGCCCTAAGGAGGATATGTGTGAGTAAAAGGAAGGCCCTGCAGACCTCCCCGGGAGATTGGAGAAGTCCTTCGAGGGAGGCTTTTGCTGTGTCGTACAGTGGCTTGGCTAGGAAAGCAAAATTAGGGATCCAGTGACGGAAGAATCTGACCAAACCTAGGAAGGAAAGGATTTGTTCTGCCGATTCAGGGGAGGGAAGGTCCCGGATGGCCTGTTTGTGGTCCACCGTCAGCTGTTTGGAGGAAGGAGTTAGTGGAAGACCCAGATAGACGGCTGTGGGAACTGAAAGTTGGGCTTTGGACGGGGAGACACGGTATCCTTTTGAGCCCAGGAAGGTGAGGAGTTGTGCAGTGTGTTGCTGAGATTGTGGCAGAGAAGGTCTGCAGAGGAGGAGGCCAGCAACATATTAAAGGAGAGCCCAGAAAGGAGTTGGACTTACCTGCTACCTTGACTGTTACCCTGGGCTCCTTGAAGTTTATCGGGGTCGATGAGTCCGGGCCTCTTCAGTCCTCAGCTGCCAAACCGAAGACCGCCGGTGGCAAGAGTTGCAGGGCTGGAAGGACTGGTCCACCGCAGCCAGGCATGGAGGGACAGTCACTTTTCCAGTGACCCTGGACGTTGCAGATGGGGCATGGTCCTGGCAGGTGTTGGGGCATTGTCTGGACCAGTGGCCTTCTCGACCACATTTGAAGCAGGCTCCCAGCGGTGGTCGGTTGGGGGCCATGGGGCCCGTTGTCGTCCTCTGTCGGGCGGCAGGCACTGCGGTGGTTGGAGGAACATGGCCTGGCGGTCTCAAGGCCCTACCAGGGCCTGAGCTTGAAGCCCAGCCTTCTGAAGACTACGGAGTTCCCTCTCTGCCCTGTCCTGTTCCTTCCGGTTTTTAAAAACTGTCAAGGCCATATTCAGCAGATCCTGGATAGGGGTTTGAGGACAGTCCTCAGCCTTCTTTAAAAAAAAAAAAAAAAAGATTTATTTATTCATTTACACTAGAACCGGGGTCCAGGCCAGATACGTGGGAGGGTGAGAGGATTCACTAGAGACAGAGTGGGGAACAGAACAGGCAGACTGACGAAATACACTGCTGAAGGGAGTAGCGGGCGAGGCAGGAGAGGTCTGCTGTGCCATGTGGGACCCTCGCTGGCCGGCCGGCATGGAACCGGCACTGCAGAGGCCTCGGAGAGACTCACAGCGCGGCGCTTTGCCATCTGCGCCATCAGGGGAGTCCTCTCAAACTTCTTAAGCTTCTATTAATGTCAGGAGCTGACTGAGATATAAAATGGGTAGCCAGAACTGTTGAGCCTCCATTTGAGTCAGGGTCAAGCCTGGTATGGCGCTGGAACGCCTCCGTCAGGCGACTAAGGAAGGCAGCAGGGTTTTCTGAGGCAGACTGGGTGATCTCCCTGAGCTTAGCAAAATTTACACTTTTGTGCACAGCCGCTTGGAGACCAGCTAGGAGACAGGTAATAAAATGGTCTTGGTGAGTCCTGCCCCGGGGGCCCTGCCTGTGTCAGTCTGGTAGCCCCACCCCAGCTCTGGGCTGGGAACTGCTGCAGAGCCTGGGGCCATGGTTGTGTCAGTCACAGGGACCTGATCTGCATGGTCTTGGGCAGACCTAAAAACCTGCTCCCTTTTGTCAGAGGTCAGGGTGGAAGAGAGGATCACATGTAATCATGACAAGTAAGGTCACAGGCTTGGGTAAGACAAGGAAACTCTTTGGTGTAGGTGGTGGGATTGTTAGTGAAAGAGCCAAGAAGCTTTTCAGTCTGGGAGAGACCAGACAGAGAGGAAGGACCATGGACCCTAACTCCTCCTTCAGTCCCCGCCACTTCCCTGAGGGGACCCAGAAGAGGACCACCCAGAACGGGTGTGGTGGCTAGGAGGTGAAAAAAAGAGGGGAGGCCGGATTGGGGAGCTGGAGGAGGTGAAGACTGAGAATCTAGAGGATCAGAAAACGTTGAAGAGGGTCCAGAGAGGGGAGAGTGAGAGGAGTCTCAAGACTTGGAGAGTGTGGCAGGTTTTCAGGAGGGAGGGGCTGGAGGGGGGCACGGGAGCACAAGAGAAAGCCAGCCTGGCCCGAAGGGATCTCTGACCATTTTCCATTGCGGTGACAGAACTCTTTAGGTCTGTAAGGATCGAGAAGTCAAAAGCGCCATGCTCGGCCCGTGGGAGCCATTGTCCAATTGGTATTGAGGCCACGCAGCGCTGCAGTAAAAGATGAGACGCTTAGGGCACATATCTGGCCTAAGCTCCAAGGGACCGAGGTTTGAGAGAAGGCATCTGCCGCGAGGGTGATAGATAAGCTTCAGTCAGAAGTTGGCTCTCAGAGAGAATTTGATTCCTATATTGGTCACACACACACTTAAGTTCATACAGGCAAGCCAACCCCAGGTTCCCAAAGTACCTCCGACTGAAGACAGCCACTGAGACTTGTCTTACCCGGGCCTTCCACCTAGGTGGATGTTCTCTGGCTGTGGAAGTCTCTAGGCTCGAGGACCTGCAGTGCAGATGGTCACGCAGGGTGTTGAGCTGATAGGCCGCTTGTGCCGCTGTCAGGGAGCAGGCCGTCAGGGAGCCTTCGAAATTCATGCTGGGGGTGCAGCCCCCATCCCCCTATGTGAGTGTGCTGCTGGGGCAGGGCAGCCACCTTGGGAGCTTTGGAACCGGATCCACCACAGGGCAGAGGAGGTCTGACCCCTCCTCCTTATTGTGGCAACTGAGTCGCCTTCAGGAAGGCTCAGGTTGTCTGATGGCTTTGGAAAGCCTGAGGGTCCAAGCCACACCCTCGGCCCGCAGCCACCTTGCAACCAGGCAGGCCACAGAGCGCCTTGCCCTCCGTGCCTGCTGTTGCTGTTCCCGCCAGCACAGGGCCAAGGCAGTCCCTGTGCCCCAGGTGAAGCACCGAAACCTGCCTGCAGGCCCATGGACCTGGGCCTGTTGTTCCATAGTGTCACTTCTCCTTTTTCAGCCAGGGGACCTCAGTGTCGGCTGACCTGGGCAAGTCGGCTTCTCTGAGTTCTACCCAAGCTGGTCAGTAAAACTTGCCCCACAGACCTGCCTGCCCCCGCACCCCTACACTGATGCTTGCTCTTCTGCTTTTCCACACCAGGAAGGGCCCAGCCTCACCTACACGACCTGTGGTCCCCCAGCCTGCTGAGGCTCCCCTCTTAGACTTATAAGCCTGTGGCCACTAGCATCTGGCCTCCTGCCCTCCCTGCCTCCCCAGGGTCCATATGGGGAACTACTGTGCTTTCTGCCTACCCCAGGGGCCCCCGGTGCTCCCTCCAGCCATCCTCTCAGCTCTGCCCTCCCGGGGCAAACAGTGGTATTCCCCTGTCTTTCTCCATCAGAAATGGTGGAGTCACGTGGGGCCCGAGGCCGCCTACTCCTGACACTAAGGGTGACCCTGGGCTGGTGGGTTGAAAGACAGGGGAGCAGAGAGGAGGGAGCCGGAGGGGGCCGATCACATGTCTGGCACACGGGTGCACTGTCTCGTGTGTGTGAGAGGCCGGCGAGTGAGCAGGGAGAGGCTCCAGCTCCTGCTCCTGCATCCCCCCTCCCTGTCCCCCTCTCCTCTCATCCAGAACCCCTGCCCACACCCTCCCCTGCTTCGTCTTCCCTCCCCACCTCCCCACCAGCGCTGCAGGCCAGGCTGCACCTGCCTTCCCAGCTCTCCCCCTTCTCTGCCCTCCCCCGTTTTCTCTCTGCTTCTCTCCAGCTGCCAGCTGATCGGGTCAGGCAAGTCCATCCAACCTGAGAGCCCCAGGGCCCCCTTCGGCCTCTAACCAGACCCCTCCTCTTCCTGGGACACCTCTCTTCCCAGGCCTGCCTGGGTGACTGTTCTGTGACTTGGCCCCCAGCCCCAAGCCTCCCCCTTCATCTGTGACTTTAGTCTGTTGTGGTGGTGAGCTGACACCCCAGGCGTGACCTCGGTGACTCTTGTGCCCCCTCGGTGGTATTGCTCCTGCCCTGCTCTATGCATGTCTATAAATACACGGGCACACACACACGTGCAAGCGCGCATCTCTGGTGCTGGGAACCGCCGGCTGTGCTGTCCTTCTGAGTCTTGTGGCCCAACTACAAGCAAACACTGTCACCCCAGCCACCCCCGCCAACACGTGCCACCTCCGACGAGCCTCCCTGCCATTCCCGGCCTGTGCACAGTCAGCCCCCCAGCCACCTTCCTGCCCCTTCCCCGAGCATGGGGGTGCTGTCCCGGCAGCTTTGTGCTTCTGGCCACGACCAGTCCTGCTGTCTCTTGGCTGAGAATGAAACCCATTTCTGAACAATGGGGAGCAACGTGTTGTGTGCTGGCTGTGTTCTGTGGCGTTCAAGGGGAAGGGAAGGTTTAAGCATGGGGGCGCAGGGGTGCCTGGGAGGCCCCAGTTTTTCCCAGGCTGCTCGGGAAAGCACCTGGACTTAGCTGGTCTTCATCTGAACCCTGCTGTGGCCACCAGGGGTAGAGTGCCAGCCTGGAGGACTCATGGGGCCTGGGTGGGAGCCCCAGAAGAACAGGGTGAGAGGAGAAATGCCTAGGCTGGAAGCCAGTACTCTGGCCCTCCCGGGGCGGCACGCAGCCCACAGGCCCACAGGTCAGAGAGCTGAGGGGGATTGGATGCCCTGACAGGCAGCGCCAATGCGCACCTTGCACCCCGAAGCCTGCCCTCTGCTGGCAGGACCCACACCCAGCGCAGCGCCTGAGCCCAGATCCCAGGGCCCGACCACGTGGTGAGTTCGGTTTATTCAGAAACAAAAGTGAAACACCAGGAACCACTCCCTGGCCTTGCCTCCTTCCTCTGTCCTGGGCGATCTATAAATAAGTTTCCTCGATGTCAACTGATTCATAGAAACCTCCTCTCCCAGGGGCCACCGCAGCCTCCGCTGTGATACAGGGGCCGTCTCAGCCCCATGTACACACGTCCCAGCACAGTATGTACACCGCGGGGCGCCCGCGCGCCTTCCGCCTGGCCTCCACCAGCCACCCCGGCCCGGCTTCTGGCCAAGCCCAGTTTTCCACAGGGTTGGGGGAGTGTGTACCCCCAAATTGCCTGAGTAAGCCATGCATCCCCTCTATGGGGACTTTCTGTAAAAGAAGCAGTGAAGGCCACCTCTCTGCAAATCCGGGGTGGCCCCAAGATAATCAGGCACAGAGGCCCACGGGACTTTTGCAAAGACAGCAAGTGGAGGCCACCCCCTTGTGGACTGCGGTGGCCTCATACCTGTGGGACATTCGAGAGGAGCGACGGGGTGGCCACCCCTTTGCGGATTGGGGTGGCCTCATGCCTGCAGGACTTTTGTGAGGAGGGGGATGGGGGAGTTCTCCCCTTTGTGGATTGGGGTGGCCTCATACTTTTGTGAGGGGGCAAGGGGAGACCACCCCTTTGTGCACTGGGGTGGCTTCATGCCTGTGGATCTTTTGTGAGGGGCGGGACGGGAGAGGCCACTCCTCTGCAGATTGGGTGGCCTCATGCCCATGGGCCTTTTGTGAGTGGGACAGGGTAACCTCAAGCTGCAAGACATGTGTAGTGAGCAGAGCCCCCCCTTAACAGGTGGGTTCCCACAAAATAATCGGGCACACATGCCCATGGGGACTTTTGCTAGGTAGTAGGAGAGGCCTCCCCTTTGCAGATAGGGATCACCTCCAGAATAATTGGGTGCAACAAAAAGTAAAAATAAAAAAAAATAAAGAAAAATAAAAACAATTATTGGGTCCAACAAAAAATTAAAAACAAAACAAAAAACAAAAACAAAATTGGGTGCAAAGGCCCATGGGGAAATTTCAAAAGGGAGCAGGGGAGGCCACCCCTTTGTGGATCTGGGTGGTCTCAAATAAACCACTGCTATCTCTGTGGCTACACTCTAGACAGGTGTTGGTGCCCACCTGCCCCAGCTGGTATCTCTGTCTGGACTTAGCCCCCGTGCTGGGCTTTCAAAGTGCTGCCCCGCTCGACATGGTTGGGGTGAGGTGGGGGGCACGTGGCCCAAAATTGCCTAATATAACCTAGGCCCTCTGCAAGAAGGCCTGGTAAGGATTCAATTGGTCATTCAAGGAGCCCCTATATTGTAGAACGGAGCCCCCTAAATAACTAGCTGGATATTTCTAGCTCCTTGCCTCTGGAAGTATGATTAGTCCAGAGTTAAATGAAGACACAGCCCTAACCTCAGAGGCTAGGGTCTGCACCTATTTCACCCTATTAGATAGGGGAGTTGTTGGACCCCTTTTTTAAGCCGAGGGATGAAAGGACGACTGGGAAGGAGAGCCAAAGGATGGGGGGGAAAGCCTGGGGAACAGGGATGGGTTGGTGAGGGCCAGGTGGGGGCAGAGCCTCCGGCCCCATGCCGGTGGCCTAGACCACCATTATCTTCACCTCGTTGTCGTCAGCCTGGTAGAAGAAGGGAAGGCATGGGCTGTTTCCAATGGTGACGCCTTCCTGGGAGTTCTGCATTTCTTGAAGCAGCTGAACGACCTGCTGCGCAGAGGCGTTCTCGAGGGGAGTCAGGCCCAGCTGGGCCTCACCCTGGGTCGGCTGCACATCGTGGACAAGGCTCACCTTACTTGGTTCTTTAGAGAGTGTAAGGGCAGGAGCAGGGCACAGCGCAGGTTTTCTGATCCCATGCAGACCGGGTAAAGGAGGAGTCAGAGTCCTCAGTGGTTTTGCAGGTTTTTTATTGGGGTTCACCAGGCATATGGCAGGCAGGGGTGCTGGCTGGGGGGCTGGGAGGCTGGCAGGCCTCCCAACCCCAGCAAATCTTCACTTTATCTGGGCTCTCTGGTGATCTCGGCTTCTCTTCCGGCTTCAGCTTCGGCTTCTACTGCTGCTGCTGGCGTCCCCGTGACGCCGCCCTTAAAAGCACAGTCTTAGCTCAGCTGAATCCCATCTACCTATGCCCACACCCTACTCCAGGTGCCCGCCATCAGGCATGCATTCAGGACAAGGATCCATCATCTATCCTGATGGCGGAAGGGCAGAAAAGCCTGATATTTTCTTTACCCTACAGAGAGACAGAGACAGGATGCTGTGTGCCTGGCGGAGTGTGCTCTTCCTGACCAGCCGCCCGTTAGGGGCTTTCCTCACCTTGGACGTTGGCGGTGCCAAGCTTCTTGGGGACTAGGCATGCGCTAGTGGGCTCAGCAGCAGGGTTCTGGGCGGGTGCTCAGGGCTTCGCCCGCCATTCGTTGTGTGCCTCCACCAGCCGCAAAACCAACTCTTGCAGCTCTAACAGCTTCACCTGGAAGCAGAGATGCTCAGAAGCCCGCCCTGCCCCCAGCCGCACCACCATGGAGCCAGAGCTCTGACTACCTTCATCTCCTCTTTGTCCTGGGCCAGCTGGCTTATGGACTCCTCCTTCTCTTGGTGCTCCTCCCTCATCACTGCTCTCTGGTTCTGGTAGAGAGCGATGTATTCTCCTAGGGGAGGGCGCGCAGACAGCTCAGCTGCTGGGGTCTCCCCAGCCTCTGCATAGCACCCCAGCTGCAGGGCACAAGCCTCCCTGCTCACCGATGGTGTCAGTCTCTCCAGACATCTGGATACATCGATGCTCCAGCTCCTCCATCCAGTCCTGTAAGCCCACTTTCTCCTGCATGAGCTCGGTAAAGCGGCCCTCGGCCAGACAGCGGGCTCAGGGGCTCAGCAGTGCCGGCCTGCCCAGCACCCAGCCCGCCCAGCCCTCCGGAAAACCACACTGTAGGGTAAGATAAAACTATCAGGCTTTTCTGCCCTCCCGCCTTTAGGATAGATGAGGGAACCCTGTGGTCTGAATGCAAGCCTGATGCAGGCACCTGGAGTAGGGTGTGGGCATATGTAGATGGGATTCACCTGGGCTAAGACTGGGCTTTTAAGGGTGGCATTCACAGCAAAAGCAGAGAAACGTAAGCAGAACCGAGAGAGCAGAGCAGCAGAGACCACCAGAGAACGCCAGAGAGCCCAGAAAGAGTGAAGACTTGCTGGGGGCTGGGAGGCCTGTCAGCCTCCTGACCCCCTAGCACCCCTACCTGCCATGTATCCAGTAAATCCCAATAAAAGCCTACAAAAGCCACTGAGGCTTCCAGGACTCTCTTCTCCTGGACCCAGTCTGCTGGATCAGAAAACCTGCCCCGTGTCCATTCCCTCCTCTCTTACAATTGGTGTAAGTCAGCAAGATGATCCATGTAGACCGGTATGGAGCCCTCCGAAGACCGGGAGGGACTGAGGAGCAGCAGACAGTGTTTGCCTGTGACAGCGCTGGACGTGTCATGGCGGGACAGGGGAAGGGCAAAGTCCGGGAGCTGCGGGATGAGACCTCGCCTGGAGGAGGAGATGCCCGAGAGGACCAGCCAACAATCCCCGCCTAGGCAGCAAGAATCGTCGGGGGAGAAAGGACCACGACTCAGAGCTCCCCAGTGTGGACAAAGGGAAAAGCCGATGAACTTGGACTAATGGACTAACAATCCCGCCAGAAGGGGGGACCTGGCAAGTTTGATATGTTTTGGGGACCCTGAGGAAGGATGGGATTGTACACCCCCAGAGATGGGAGTCTGGGGGTGTCAGTGGGCCTTGGTGGCCAAAGGCAGCCGGTGTACTGCCCAGCAGCTAAGCAGAGGAGAAAAGCCAACTGAGAAGGCAAAAGCTGGTGCTAAGTTCGGGAAGCCCTGAGCGGCTGTTACGCACTACGTAAGCTAAAGGCCAGTGAGTCTTTTAAAATCACCTGTGGGTGATGCCCTGCTCATAGTTGAGTGAGGGGGAGGAGCTGAGGAGCCCATCTTTGGGGGATGGGTAGGGAACGTGGCTTGTGGTGGAGCCCACAGCCAAAGAGGGGACCCAAGAGAGGCTGCATGTGGACTTGCATCCACGGATCCCCGACCCATGTGCTTGTGCAGTGGGTTGGCCTGAGTGCAGGGGCCTGCATGCTGGAGCGTTGGAGCGACCACAGATAGAAAACCCTGAGGGATGGGCGATTACCCCAAAGAGTACAGAATCGCCAACCCAAGAGTGAGTGCATCCTGGGGTGGATGCGGGTGTGGCTTGTGGCCGAGACTGCAGCCGGAGGGGGCCGGGAGGCCTGATGGCTCCTGGCGTGTGACGGCTGATGCCTGAGTGGTTCCCTCCCTCGCATGAGCAGTGCCTTCGGCAGCGGAAGTGGTGGATCATCTACTGGTGCAATAATTGTCTTTTGCCACTAGGTTGATGCCCTGCCTGGACTTATTTGTGTTCTGTTATATTTCATTGTGATATATTTCATTTGCTTTTGTGGGCCATGGCTGCAGTGTTCTTATTCGTCAAGAGAAACGTGTGTATTACTTGTATAGACTGTCTGGCAGAAAACCCTGAGGGGGTGGATTGTAGGGTAAGGTAAAAGTATCAGGCTTTTCTGCTCTCCCGCCCATAGGATGGATGATGGAACCCTGCGGTCCCGAATGCATGCCTGATGCGGGCACCTGGAGTAGGGTGTGGCATAGGTAGATGGGATTCACCTGGGCTAAGATGGGCTTTTAAGGGTGGGTCACGGGGACGCCAGCAGAAGCAGAGAAGCAGAAGCAGAACCAGACCGAGAGAGCAGAGCAGCAGACCACCAGAGAACGCCAGAGAGCCCAGAAAGAGTGAAGACTTGCTGCGGGCTGGGAGGCCTGTCAGCCTCCTGGCCCCCTAGCACCCCTACCTGCCATGTATCTGGTAAATCCCAATAAAGTCTGCAAAATTCACTGAGGCTTCCAGGACTCACTTTCCTGTACCTGGTCTGCTGGATCAGAAAACCTGCCCTGTGGCCATTCCTTCCTGCCTTACACACACTCACCTGCAGTTCTTCTCCAGGCTCCCTGAAGGGCCTGGTGGTCTCCCCAGGCACACTTTCCCCCCGGGGGCTGGGGCCTCCATCTTCTCAGGCTCCTGGTCCCATGGGGCTACCTGCTGAGCCAGGAGCCAGCAGAGCAGCTTTTGCTCCTTTAGCTGCCTGTGCAGCCGCGCCTGTTCTTCCTCAGCACTGGCCAAGGCCAAGTTACAAAATGCCACCTGTGGGCCAGAGGTGCAGGGTGCCCCTGTGGGCCGGCAGGAGGTTGGGAGGCACACCTCTCAGGGCCTCCGTGGGCACACCTGAGATTCGAGGATGGTGTTGGTGTCTACCCACTGGCTCCCAGCAGAGGTGGGTGAAAGCTTAATCAAAGGGGGGAAACCAAGAAGAAGGTGTGCTGGTGGAGGGGGAAGGTGGGGCAGGGAAGGGGCCCAGGGCCAAGCTCACCATGGCCTCTCTAGATCGTCCGGATGCTTAGTTTTGTCAGGGGACCCTTGTCCTCCTCTTCCTCCTCCTCTTCACTGTTCAGTCCATTTACTGTTGGGGGGGGCAGCCAGAGGGGTCAGAGAACCCCTGGGTTCTGAAGCAGCCCTGAAAGCCAGCAAGATCTGCCCCCTCCTCTCTGTGCAACCCCGCGCCAGCAAGTCCCCAAAGGAGAAGGATCCAAGTTGTCCTAAGGGTGGCTTCCATCTCTTTGGAGTGCTCCTTTAGGGGTGTCGGAAACTCTTCACCAGACTGAGACTAGCACTGGAGACAACACTCCACCAGAGTGTTGATGCTGTGTTGCTGGGCACTGTCCCTTACAGTTCCCTCCCTCTGTATTTACTTAGTTCCAACAGGGAATCAGTTAGTTGGTGATTTTGTTCTGGTCATGAGGTGGCACCAGAGACCTGTCCTTGCTGACCTTTGCTTTTTCCAGTGGTTCTCGGCTGGCCTTAGGCTATTTGTAGGTCACCGTGGAATCCTTGTCTTCCTCTGATGGCGCCCGGAGCCGCTCGATCACCTCTGTGGTGATTTCTTCACCGTTCTCCACAGTTCCCATTTGTGGGGTGCGGTGCCTGAAATAGTTCCTCTCTACTCAGTGTCCCACTTGATCTGTAGTTCGTTCTTGCAGTTTTTTTTTTTCCCTCCTTTCCGTTGGTCGGAGAGAGCCTACTCAGTGGTGGGGAGGGTAGGGTCTTCTCTTTCCCTTTTTAAAAAAAGACAACAATAAAACTTCTCTCAGAGACAAAAGTCTCCTTGTGGGGAAACTCACTGTGTATGTGAAAGGGGAATCTGGTGAAACTTTTCTCAGACGTGACCCAAGAACCCCAACTGTGAACCCAACACCTCTCCAAAAATATCACTCCTCACCAATGTCAACGTTATAAAAACAAGCAAAGTCAGAAACAGTCAGCAAGATGCACATCGAGGAGAACTGGCTGTAACTGAGTGAGGCAATTTGGATTATGGAACATAAAATGTACATTAGGAAAAACTGATGAAATTAAGCACAGAGTTTGGTCACTGTGTCAACATTGCTTCATTAGCTGTGAAAAAAAAAGACAACTGTATTCATGTAAGATGTTAACAAAGTGGAAATGGTGTGGGATGAATAAGAACTGTACTATCTTTGCAACTTTTCTGTAAATTTAACAGTATTCATTAAATGTTATGTTTTTTTTTTAAGTCCTCAATACTAAATAGGTTGTAAAAGGAAAAAATGATCTACTTTCCTGTTTCCCAGGTTTTGTTATCCAGAGGCTGGAGAGAGGGTCCTGGGGGGAAAAGCTGGAAACCTCACACCCAGGGCATTCCCCCGAGTCTCCTGTCCTCTGAGCCCTGCTTCTCTGACTCCTCACAGAGCATCTCACCACCAGGACGCCGCCCTCCAGGACCCCCAACTCTGCCCATCTCAGAACCGGCCCTGTCCGGGCAGCTCCACCAGAATCCGAAACACTCCACCAGAATCGGGAAACAGTCAGACAACCCTTTTTATACCGGGGCTGCCCTGTAACAGTTTGGCGCAGTAAAGAAAAGGGGAGCCAAGCTAAACTTCCTCAAAGGAAGGGAAAATTCATTGCGCCCCCAGGCAAGCGTCATACCCAAGATGGGTGTCCCTGAAATCGTGCACGTTGTGGGGGGAGATGTCATTTCATAGGGTGAGGAGAGGTTAGGCAGGAAAACTGGGTTGGTAGCGGTGGGAACAGCTTAGGGGGAACTAAGTTGTTTTTTCGTG